>NW_007245998.1:86356-140815 GCF_000164805.1 Carlito syrichta
TCCTTCTTTCCTTCCTCTCTTCTTCCCTCCCTCCTCCTTCCATCTTTCCCTTCCTCTCTTCTTTTTTCTTTCTTTCTTGCTCCTTCTTCCTTTCCTCCTTTCCTTTCTGTCTGTCTCTCTCACATCATATTTACTCAGCATCTCCACCTACATATCTCAGGCAGCTCAAACCAAACACTTGTCAACAATACAAATTACCATTTTCTTGGGACATTCCTTCTTAACTACATATGACTATATTCCTAATTAATTTTTTTACCATCTGTCCAGCTTCCATTCACCTTCTTCATGAAATAAGTCCCCAGGTCTTTATATCCTTTGAATAACTCCTCAGTCTTTTCATTCTGTCCAGGCCCTTATTACACTCTTGTCAACTGGTCTCTCCTTGACTCTCTATATTGCTGTAAGAGTAATTTTTAAAAGATATTGATTCTTTCTGATTATAAGATGAATATGCAATCATTTTAACAATTTGGGATTACCCATAATAGTAAAGAGGAAAACAGAACTCATTTGTTATGTTATTACAACCTAGAGCATCTTCTATGAGTTCCTTTCCTATGCAAATACTGTGTATTCTTATACACAATTGAAATAATACACACATGTATAATATCTCTTTTCATTTTGGCAAAATTCATAACATTAGACATTACTAGTACATGCAGGGATATCTGTGTGTCTCACCTTGTTCTAATTATGCAGGAAAACACTTGGATCACACTCTTCTGGTTAGGAAAGTGGAATGTAATAAGTGAGGTCTCTGTCCATGCCTGTGGTATGACATATTCTAGTGAATGTGATGAACTGATTGGATGGGTCCTTCTTACTCAGATGCAGTGGTCTCCAGCACCCATCCAGACTTACCTATATGCCGATCTATTCTCGCCTTACCTATTAAGTTTAATGATTATGTAGGTAAAATATGGTCACATGTTACAATTTCTTATACTATAGCTCATATATATGCCTGAGCTTGGAGGGGGCTAGCCAGCTTCCAAAATGTATGATGGAGTCTTCACTTCTTTAGTCTTATCCTTTGTTTTTTTTTTTTTTGTTTTTTTTTTGAGTTGGAGTCTCACTCTGTTGCCCAGACGGGAGTGCAGTGGGCCCTCCTGGCCACCGCAGCCTCGACCTGATGGACTCCGGTGATCCTTCCACCTCAGCCTTCCGAGTAGCCGAAATTACAGGCATGCGCTACCACGCCCGGCTGATTTTTTGATTTATTGTAGAGATGAGGTCTTGCCAAGTTGCCCAGGCGGATCTCGAACCCACAGGCTCAGACAATCCACTCACCTCAGCCTCCCAAAGCGCAGGATTACAGGCTGAGCCACCGAGCCTGGCCTAGTCTTATCCTTTGTAACTGTGATGAAACCTTTTGCGGGACTTAGAAACTTACACCTTTGTCCATCATCTGAAAATGTTGAGTATTCCAACTACAGAACTTCCTTCTAAATCGTGATAAAAAACCTTCTTTAACTTGTCCAAGTAGTGTCTATGTCTGGTTTTTCCATCTGAACAGACAGTTGGCATTTGTGATCTTACATTCCTTCTTTTTCTCACCTCTGTCTAGGGATTTTTTAATTCCCTCCATCCGTCTCTTCAGTAGCAATCCCTAATGTTTGGTTCTCGTAATTTGAGGTCCTTTCCTTGAGTGACATGGACGTAATGTAGATCTAGTCGCTAAACTAATACCTGTGGAAAACTTATGATGGGGACTTCTATCCCAGTCCTCGTCTTTAAGCATTGAACTTGACTTAGATTTTCCACCTTGCATGGATCCTGTTTGTCTCTTATTTTTACTAAGCCATTGTTAAATTTTGCCTTTGTTTTCTTAAAGGAAACCCTAACTGAAAATTATGTATAAGAAATAATAAGAAAATTGTACCATTTGAAATTACAGTACTAATATGTTTGGTTCTTTGCCATTTTATATTACATGTTTTTATGGTTTCCTTGATTTGTCTTTTACTGTGTAGGTTTTGTTTTCTTTGTTTGGCTCTCCCACTTTCTGAACCTCTTGAATGCAAGAAACTTTCCAGTCCATGTCATGCATTGCTCATCAGAGCTCTTCTCCTTTACCTTCTACACACAATTCTTATTTATGTTAAATCTGCTTCCTAGGTTCTGATGATGCCGCTCCTTTCACCTTGACCGCTGGCCATGTAGTTTTCTGAAAGTTTTAGCCCTGAACAGCTGTAAAAAGAAAGTTAATAAAGGTTGGATGATAGTTTTCAGATTGGTTCAGACTCTGGGACAGGGAACAGAACTTGGGGAGGCTCAAACACCTTTTCATTTTATATTAGGAGGGTGGGTTTAATTTTACCCTGAAAATTAAGGGAGCTTCCAGGATATTCCAAGCAGGGGTATGACTTGTTCACACGGGCACTTTAACCGGGTTGCCTTCCACCCTGACCAGAGCTGGCATCTCCACTGTTCTGACTATGTCAGGGATGCTATTCTTCTCCAAAATGTGTGTGGTAGTGGTGGAGAGAATCTGAGCCTTTGTAAGGATTTCTTTGCTTTCACAGTTTTTTTTTTTTTTTTGAGTTGGAGTCTCACTCTGTCTCCCAGACTGGAGGGCAGTGGCTACTTCTGGCCACTGCAGCCTCGACCTGCTGGGCTCCGGCGATCCTTCCGCCTCAGCCTTCCAAGTAGCCGGAATTACAGGCATGTGCTACCACGCCCGGCTGATTTTTTGATTTATTGTAGAGATGAGGTCTCACCAAGTTACCCAGGCGGGTCTCGAACCCGCGGGCTCAGGCAATCCACTCACCTCAGCCTCCCAAAGGCGCGGGATTGCAGGTTGAGCCACCGAGCCCGGCTGCTTTCACAGTTTTTAAATTATAAGTATCTAATGACAATGTATTCTCAGACCTTTTCATTTTTTAAAATGTATATAATTCTTGATTTTTCTATATTTTCTACCTTGTTCTAAGGTCAGACATTTCTGAATTTTATATCATGTTCTATTATCTGTATCTAAAGAAAAGTTATTAAGCATATAAAAGAATGAGGAAAAATTAGTTACCTTCATTCTATAGATTGAATATATGTCCCAGAAATAAAGGATGAATTGGTTAGGAATTTACTAACTAGAATATTCTATTAAACTATACATCTTACATTTATAGTTCAGTGGCATTTGATGGCTATAAAGAGGGTCTCAAGTTGCTGTAAAATTCTGTAGTTACTTATAAATAATCTGAGAACACATATTATTTATTATTATTATTTTAGAGTACATTTTATTATGGTCTCATTCTTCGCCTGTACACATAATTCTATATTTAGCAGATTTTTAGATGAATTAGAACATCTCCAGTGGGAATTAGTCTCCTTTCCTAAGTTCTGCAGTTTTATTCTCATTAAAATGCTTTTCATATTCTGCCTTAGATCAGAGATATTTGCTAAGTTGTTTGCTTTTGGGAAACAGAGGCTGGGCCTTTTATCTTTTTATTCCTCATGTCACTTGACACAATCCTTGGCACACAGTTTGTTTAGTAAATATTGGTTAATACTAATGTTTACAAGCTGAATTTACTACATCAAGGAAACAGATCACCTAGTCTCTTATGTAAGTGCAAATTTCTATTTTACTCCAACCCGGGTCCTGGTTCTAGGTGCCTGTCTGTGTGGAATACTTCAAGAAAAACGATGGAAAAGTTCTAAAATTCCTTTCAAGTATTTTCACAACTGTTTGGTTGACTCCTGAAATTGTACTGTCAGACCCTCATTTCATTAGCGTTGACTCAAAAGCAAATGGATTTGAGAAGAGTGATGCTTTAAGGTGTTCTGTTCTTTTGCAATCAATATAAATGAAATATCTAAGCACATGTTTTGCAAAATGGAGAAGAAAGAGCCCACCTGAGGGCAAGTATAGTACAGAGATGTGGGGTACCCAGGACAAGTTTTGCCACCGTGGCAGGATGCTTTTACTAACTATCTCTAGCCAGTGAAATCTTATGATAACTGAATAAAAAGCCTAGGTAAGGATTCAAAAGTTCTGAAATTCTTCTTCTATTTGGCTGAAGGCACTTTAGTTTACAATTTAAGCCCCTATTCTTGTTAGTAGAAGCGGAAGAAAACTAGATCAAGTATTCCACAATGCCAACGTTTCTCGCCAAATAACTTTATCAGGGGAATTTAGTGCCAAGTCCTTTAGCTTTTAATCTGCCATCTAGACTTGTAATTATTACTCTGTTCTTCCCAGGCCCCTTTTAAAGATTTCCACAACTTCCAGGATTCAGAATGGCTGGATGTTCTGTGAATATCGGCGAACTTTGTTTTCAGTTTTCAGGCAAGCCCTGTTTTTAGCGGGATGTGACTTCACAATCTCTCTTGTTCTCTTCTTTATGTTACATGAAATATATATATGTATACATATATATTTCATTTATCAAACTGCCTTCAAGGATTTTTTTTTGAGATGCAAAATGACAGCATTAGGGCCCTAATAGAAGCAGATAAAAAAGGAATAACTGATAAATAAATATATATTTATTTAATGACATATATATTTGTATATTTAAATATTTATATATATTTGTATATAACTATATATAAAAATAGATTATTTACACTTATTTTAGAGTTGTGGTATACAAGTGAGGATTTACTACATAAGTAAGTTACATGCAGGTGAAGTTTGAGCTCCTAGCCAGCCTTCTCTCCCCCAATAGTGGAACTGGTACCTAGTGTGTTACCATGTGCTACCTCTCTCCTTCTTCCCTCTTTTCCCTCGGGGTGTCCAGTGTCTGCTGATCCCACCCTTGCGTGCCTGTGAGCAGTGATCAGGGTCCACTTATGAGTGAGAACATATGATATTCAGTTTTTGTTTCTGTGAGCGTTCACTTAGTCTGAGGGTCTCCAGCTGTGCCCATGTGGCTACGAAGGCCATGATTTTGTTCTTCTTGATGGCTGCATAATACTCCATTGTGTGTATGTACCACATTTTCTTTATCCAGTTCACTTTCTATGGTCAGAAGGAACCAACCCAAATGTCCATAGAAAGTATATGCTTTATATTTTAAGTTTTGTCATGCCATCAGTATACTACTTTTGTGACAGTATTCTCTTCTAACTTCTTGTTTCAAAGTACAGGACTGAGCTTTGTAATTTGCTATTTCATTCAGCAAATTGCCTTTAAAGATTTTTAAATACTCTTTTATTTATTTATTTTAAAGATGTGGGGTACAATTCAGGATTAGGTATACAAGTGGTCATTGTACAGGTAAAGTTTGGGCCTCCCTTTGGTCCCTACTTCGCCTGGTTTGAGATCAGGTGCCCTTATTGATGCTGTGCCCTCCCCACTGACAGTGTCTCGCTACCAATTCCTTTCTTATAGTATTATGGTAAATTTTCAGGGTCCGCTTATGAGTGACAAAGTTTTTTTGAGACATGAAATGACAGCATTGGGGCCCGAATAGAAGCAGATAAAAAGGAATAATTAACACTTTTCTCTGAATTTGTTGAGTCCAGTGTCTACTGGGTAACGATGTTGAGACTCGGACAGCAGAGACTTCAGGTAAATTCCTAAATCTATATTCATGGTGATCTGGTAAAATCAACCTGTTTGTACCTCAGTGTCCTTCTTTGTAAGGTAATGTTCATGACATTTGGCTTCTCTTGGTCACACTGGGATTTATGAAAAGTAAGGAAAAAACCAAGGCAAACAAAACAAAAAATATTTTGAACTGCAAAATACCATCAGTGATTGTTAAGAGTTTATCTGAAGTTACTGTTGGTATCAAAGTAAATCAAAGTAAAAATAAATTCTGTCACTAGAATTCACTTGATTTTTTTTTTTCTTCACCCATATACTCATCCTGCATTTCCCAGACATTCATTGAATGCAGCGGGTGCCAGGTAATGTTCTAGGCATTGCATTGGTACACAAGACACATGGGACCTCTGCCTTTGTGGAGCTTGCATTCTAGTGTGTAGGAGGTGTTGGGGAAGAGACAGAAATAGGTAAATATATACAAATGCAAGTTACACACATTAATTTTGTGAACATTACTGCGAAGGAATTAGAGTGATACAATAGAAAACAGGTGTGGGGAAAGAAGCTCGCAGCTGAAAAGCGGTGAGTGAGGCAGTGAGCAGATCAGGAGAAGCGAGGAAGAGGTTGCATTCCACAGGGTAGGGAGTTTGTTTTTATTTAATTAATTAATTAATCTGAGTTAGAGTCTCACTCTGTTGCCCAAGCTGGAGTGCAGTGGCATGATCACGGCTCACTGTAGCCTCAAACTTCTGGGCTCAGCTGATCCTTCTGGCTCAGCCTCCTGAGTAACTGGGACTACAGGTATGCACCACCATGCCTGGCTAATTTTTTTGTAGAGACAAGGTCTTGCTTTGTTGCCCAGGCTGGCCTCGTACTCCTGAGCTCAAGTCATTCTCCTGCCTTGGCCTCCCAAAGTGCTAGTATAATATGTGTGAGCCACTGTACCCGCCCTACGAGTTTGGTTTTATTTTAAGAGCAAAGAGAAGACACTCAGGTGTGAATAGCATCATGAGTTAACGGAAATTTTCAAATAATCACTCTGGTTGCAATTTGGAGAATTCATTATAGGGAGGCAACAGTAGAAGCGAGGAGACCAGTTAGAAGGCTATTTCAAGAGCTCAGATGTGAGACAGTGATGGCTTGTTTTAGGATGGTGAAATCGTACAGGAGTGGATGTATAATGACTGTACCCAACAGCAAGGGAGGTTGGGAACTGTGGTCTGAATGTATTCCTAGAAGATAAAGTAGATGGGTTTTATTGAACACATAGTAGTCTCTGCCACAGGCTTCTCAACAAGCACAGCTTCTGCAGTGAAGAGGAGGCAGAGAGCATAGCTGAGTGGCTGGAATAGTGAATGTGAGGTTAAGAAATGGAGACAACAAGCATACACATCTTTTTCCATAAGTGTACGAGGAGGATCCACAAAAAAACGGATTATTTTTTGGAAGGTAGGCTCCTCATGGCATAGGCTTCCCCTCCTAGGTTAAGTGTTCTAGGAAGCCATCTGTATCACTGTGCCAGCTAGCGTTGTTGTGAAAGTCTGTGCTCAGCTTCAGTGAAGTATTTTTGGGGGAGATTCTTTCAATACATTTGCCCATTTCATGATGAGTGATTTATGAGTGCACTAGCCCACACTGCTCTGAGAGTTCAGCAGTTTTTGTCCAGAAACGGCATGACCCCCTGCCCTACTCGCCCTAGTCACCTGATCTCGCCCTGAGCTACTTTTTTAATTTCCCTGGATGAAAAAAAATTCTTAGAGTGTGGAAGAGGTGAAACAAAATGGCAGAAACACTAAAAGGCATCAAAGTTGATGAGTTCAAAACCTGTTTTGAGCAGTGGAACAGGTATATTGCATCAACCAGAGAGTACTTTGAAGGTGACTAAAGTTTAAATATGTAAGAATAAACACACAATTTTTTATAAATAAATTTCGGGTTTTTTGGGTCTTCCCTTGTAATTGTGAAGGGAGAGGTGAAGTGGGATGGTAGCTGGAGTGAAAGAAAACGAGAAGAAAGAGAGGGTTCCCATGGAGGAAAGCAATGTGTGGCAGTAATAACAATAATGATAACGGCAATGAAGATTATTAACACCAGCAATTTTCGAACACTTATGTACCAGACATGGATCCAAACACGTTTCCCATGTTAACTCATGCAATCTTTACAAGACTCTTTGTTGATAGGTGCTCTTCTTATTCCTATTTTAGCATATGAGGAAACTGAAGAACAGAGAGTTTAAATAGTCCAACATCATGTAGTTATTGACAGAAATGGGATTGAAACACAGCTAACAGAGTTTTCCTGAGTTCAGGCTTGGTGGAAAGAAAGAACAGCTTTTAGAATCAAATAGACATGGATTTGAATTCCAGCCCTGTTTCTTACTAGCTATGTGCTTTTGAGGAAGTCACATAACCTCTCAGTTTTCTCATCTATAAAGAGAAGAAAGTCTATTATAGAATTATTGTTAGTGTTTAAATAGCATAATACACAGTATTTAAAATACTTGGTATTACGTTCAATACTTAGTGCAGACATAATAAATGGTAACTTAATATACGAATTAAGAAAAGTGTAAGTCTAAATAGGTTTTTAAAAATTTACATATTTCTTCTTTACAAAAATTTGGCAATAGACTTAGAAAATTTGCTCTTGCTTTATAGTGCTGTAGATCTGAGTGAAAATATCATTAGACGTAAATATTTTAAGAGGCACAGGCATTGAAAATCAAATTGTGAATGATTTTAAAAGTGTACACTCCTTTATATAGTTTCTGTAGCATCTTGGGGGAAACTTTCAAAGCACCTGCTGTCTGATAGCAAATTGATGTTCTGTGCCTTTATTGTCATTTATCCCCTTAACTTGAATAAACGTACCATTGCTTTAAAAAATGCTGGATGTGGAGGGATAATCTATTAAAAGATCTTACCACCTTTCACATTCAAGAGGTCACTTGCATTTTATAAATACAAGTGAACTGATATATCATCTAGTCAGAAAGATATTTCACCTATCAAACCAGGGCCTCTGTCCAATGAAATGTGTCACCTCCTAAATTCTCTGGGCTCCTTAGAGCAAGATGATTACAAGAAAAAAGCAAAAAATTGTATAACTGGTAGAGAGTGTAGTCAGCTAATAACACTTGCCAGATAGCAGGCATGTCTTCCCCACCTTTAAATCTCTCTACTAAAAAGCAAAACCAAAAACCAAACTATCCTATTTAGGAGTTGTTTTAAGTAGTTTCTGATTGGTGGGGCTAGTGTGAGATAAATCTATCTTAAGTCCATGATAATTTGATTCCTGAAAGTGAAGGATCTCATTACAAGGCAATTGCATGATAAGGGCTCCAGGGAGAGAATTGTAGAGAGGGTCTTGCCTACTGAGTAATTTTGTGTCAAATACTGTGAACCACAAACTATGCTCTGGTGGAAAAAGCTGTGTCTTATAGGTTCTCGCCCTTTTATGAATGAACAAGTTTTAAGAAGGGACACCTGGACTCCTTCAGATGGTTGTGGTATCCTGCTTATTCTGGGAATTCCAGACCAGCTTCACACTTTTTGCAGCTGTACCAGGAGTCTCTCAGTCTGGTGAGGACTGATTAGGACCCTGAGGGGCACTCAGAACACCTGTGGGCTAGGATCACATGGCCCCAGAGCCAAATGTTTTGTAGTATAGTTTATTGGTAAAGACCTGTGCATTCAAGTCACTTTCTATCAATCTTGTAACTTACCAGTGGCACATTTAATTAATCTTTCTGAGTCTTAGTGCTTCTTTTGTAAAATGTGGCTATTGATGCCTCTCACATAGAGTTGCTGTGAGGATGAAAGAAATAATGAGGTGAGGTGTGTTGTAACATTCCTGGCAATGAATTCCATCAAAGATGATACCCAATATTATTACTTGTTAAGCAGATTATTCTGGCAGATCTGGGGTTGGGCAATGCTGAGATGGTACTTGGTCTCAGAGATAGTAAAAAGAGTAAGACAAAACTGGGCCCTTTTAATTTTTTAATTTATATTTTATTTTGGGGGCACTGTCCCTTGACCTTAGAACTGGTCCCTTCTAGCTCCAGGAGACTTTAGTTCAGGAACAGTCATGGAGGGTCTTGGGTCTGGGAGGGCTTTCAAGTAAAGGGAACCAGCCCAGGGAATATATGTGATTACTATGATTTAATAATGATGTCCCCTTCAAAATTCATGTTGAAACTTAATCCCCAATGCAACAGTATTAAGAAGTATGGCCTTTGGGAGGTGCTACCCTCATGAATGGAATTTGCACCCTTATATAAAAGCCTCAAAGTTAAAGGGAATACCCTCTTGCCCCTCTGTCTTCCTCTGAGTGATGACACAGCATTCATTCTTTCCAGAGGACACAGCAACAAGGCACCATCTTGGAAGCACAGACTGGGTTTTCATTAGACACTAATCCTGCCAGTGCCTTGATCTTGTCTTCCTTGCCTCTAGAACCATAAGAAATTAATTACTGTTATTTATAAATCACCCAGTCTGTGGTATTTTTAGTAAAGCAGTGAAAATTGACGAAGATAGTGATTATGGGTGGAAAAAAAATGCTTAAAAGTTAAAAACTCCATAGAGACATGTGGAATTGAAGAGAATCAAAGGCCATATCAGGTCACTAGGGTTGGGACTAGAGGATAATTTCCTTCTGTGACCATTTGGGTGGCAAGTTTCTCATCAGGCACACGGAGTGGGTCAGCCAAGACAGGTGGAAGGCAGAGCCAGAGAGGTAGGAGTTGTGAGCTCAGACCAGTAGACAAAGGGTCTGAATAGGAGGGAAACTCAGAGCCTGGGGAGAATCAAATCCCTTGGATCCTGGTTGACACTCTTAAGTCACAGAGCTGGAAGTTGGGGAACTCTGATCAGGGTCTGATCACAGACCTGAGAGAGAGGTGCGAAGGCAGAAACTCATACTAAAGCGGCCGAGCCCTGGAAGGCAGAAAGGCTGTGGGACTGGGACAAGGACTGCATCCCTAGCGTGGAGAAGAGAGATTGCAAAGGCAAAAAGATTGTGGAGAATGGAGGCTTCTGGGTGAGAGCAGGACCAGCCAGTGAGCTAGACTGCTTGCTATGCCTGGGAGGGCTATTTTATTATTGTTCTTGCCTATGGTTAAGTTGTGTCCTGGAGAATGACACTGGATTGAGTCTGGGCCTGGGTTGGGAGTCAGATTCATAAATAGATATGAACTCTACAGTGTAAGTCTCTCATACTGCTGTAATAATTTTTCTAAAAATGCAAATCTGGGCCTGGCACAGTGGCTCATGTCTATAATCCCAGCACTCTGGGAAATTGAGGTGAGAGGATTGCCTCAGCCCACGAATTTGAGACCAGCCTGGGCAATTTGGTGAGACCTTCTCTACAATAAATCAAGAAAAATTAGCTGGGCATGATGGCACAAGCCTGTAGATTCAGCTACTTGGAAGGCTGAGGTGGAAAGATTGCCTGAGCCCAGCAGGTCGAGACTGCAGTGACTGATCGTGCCACTGCACTCCAGCCTGGGTGACAGAGTGAGACTCCTACTCAAAAAAAAAAAAAAAAGCAAATCTGATCACATCTCTCCTCCTCATAAAGCCATTCAGGGCTCCCATTGCATAGGAGATGAGTCCAAATTGCTTACACTGGTATTCGAGACATGCCATGACTTGGCTTGAACCTCCGCTGCTGATCTGACCTCACTTTTTTCCTCAGGTACACTCTGTACTCCAGCCATACAGAACTACTTATTGTTTTTTATTTTTATTTATTTAAAATTATTTCATTTATTATTACTATTTTTATTTCAATAGCTTTAGGAGGTACAGATAGTTTTTGGTTACATGGTTGCATTGTATAGTGGTGAAGAAGTCTGGGCTTCAAGTGCACCCACCACTCCCACCTGTGCACATTGTACCTGATAGGTGATTTTTCATCCCTACAGTGTTTCCCTCCTTCTGAGTCTCAAGTCCATTATGTTATTCTCTATGCCTCTGCAGCTTAGCTTCCACCTATAATTGAGAACATTCGGGGTTTGATTTTCTATTCCTGTGTTGGTTCACTTAGGATGATGTTCTCCGATTCCATCCAAGTTGCTGCAGAAGACATTATTTCATTCTTTTTGATGGCTGTATAGTATTTTGTAATGTATATATACCACATTTTCATTATCCACTGATCAGTTGATAGACATTTAGGTTGATTCCACATCTATGCAATTGTGAATTGTGCTATGATGAGCATGAGCATGCAGGTGCAGGTGTCTTTTTAATATAATGACCTCTGTTCCTTTGGACAGATAACATTTTTTAAAAACATGGCTCCCCTAGACTCCCATGCCACAGGACCTTCTGTTTTCTACACATCCTATTCATATTTACATGTACAAAGAAGGCAAATTATAAGAAAGTTAAAGCAGTGAAAACTCAACTAGCATTTTATGACTGTTTCCCTAATATTAAATCTGTAAATGCAAGTTCTTTAGGTGTATTTGAATGTCTTTGTGATATCTTAATAATGTGTCTCTCCCACCTTGAACCAGATGCCCTTTTCTGTGTCTCCATGGCATCTTTGTGTA
This sequence comes from Carlito syrichta, assembly GCF_000164805.1. Lineage (NCBI taxonomy): Eukaryota > Metazoa > Chordata > Mammalia > Primates > Tarsiidae > Carlito > Carlito syrichta. The sequence continues at coordinate 98,428 of NW_007245998.1, forward strand.
TCTCTGTTATGGCAGTTGTTACACTGTGGTATACTTTTGTCTTCTTCATCTTTGTACCTGGTGCTAAAGAGTGCATGTGACACCTAGGTGCTCAGTACACAGTTACTGAGCAACTATTAGAGCATCTGTGGATAGTCCTTCCTCCATACTTCTATTGCACATTGAACATGGCCATATTATAGCCCTTATCTGATGTGCTTGAATGAATGAATGAATGAGTGACTATGTTGGGCACTATGAATAAAAACTCAAGTAAACTTTCAAGAGATAAATGACCTTTGTACAGAACTTGTAAACCTGTTACTGTCCATTAGAAGCAAGTGGTCCCAGAAGGTCTTTAGCTGCATAAATTTTTTCCCATTATTCTTTAATCGGTATCCAGTAGCTAAAACTCCTGTTGTTTTGTCTATTTCTCTGTACAATAGATATGGAGTCTCTTCTGGGTCTCCCTGAAGTGAATAGCAACAGCATGTAAACATCCTATAGCTTCAATATATTGATTGAAAAGCTAGATACTTCATATGACTTTTATCTTTTTACTACTCCTATTATCTTAAAGATTATATTTATGTGCAGGACATATTTATAAAAGTTTTGAACAGCACTATTCTTGAGGGGGGATGGGAGAGAACTTTCTTAACCTTCTAATAGGTAACTCTAAAGAAATTGAATTCGAGTGCCATAGATCATTGAATAATATTATTTTTTAGACAGCAACTTGACTCTGGGGAAAAAATGTTTAAGTTGCAAGTTAAAAATATTCTAAATAGGGAACATTGAGAAAAATAATCTTGAAAGTTAGCATGAAGAGAATTTACATAGAAGATTTTAGTGGCAATTTCTTCTTTGATTACTATGTAGTATGAGAGTTTTTGATGAATAAAACAATTAGTAATTGTTTACTAATTACTAGCAGACAATTACTAAACATCTAAAAAGAGATGATTTCTCTTAAATTCAAGGAAAATAATCTAATTTTGAGTTAGGAAGTATGCCCTTCTGTTGCAATGTTTCTAGTTTTTAAAAATGAAATTCCCTTAACATATTTAAAAGTACAGTCTTACAAAAAAGACAAATTATAAGATAATTAAAGAAGTAGTAGAGATCCAATTACTGTTTTACATTTGCTTCCCTGATATTACATCTGAATGTGCAAAGTACTTTAAAATATATGCATATATTTACATCTGAATGTGCAAAGTACTTTAAAATATATGCATATATGGGTTTACAGTAAAACAGTGGTTGTCTTCAAGATATTAAAAAAGTAAAATATGACATTAAAGTAAATATTATATCTTGTCTAAAATAAAAACTTTTTATATTACAATGTCGTGGTTTTGTTAAAGAATTCCTTTAAAATGGGAATCAAAGACAGTGTTGTTGTGAAATTAATATGCTTTATGTCACTTATCTTTTTGTGTATCAAGAAACTTAAGCAAATCTTTTATAGTGATCACCGGTAGGGAAAGGACACCTTGAGTGAGGTGGGTAGCAGATGTTCATGGTGATCAGTGATGGATGAGTTTCAGATCACTGCGTGCTAGGCTGGAAACTTCAGGGTGGCCTCTTTGATGAAATCCCAAGAGTGGAGTCGGGGGTGAATTGCTCCCTCAACCTAACTGGTGTGTTGATTAGCTAATGAAGAAACCATGTAATCCAATATATCTTTAAGAAAACCTCGGAGTAATTTTCGATGTGATTGTAAGAGCAATCTTTATATTGCAGGAGATTAGTGAGACACAATCCTATTTACTTGAATGATCATTTCTTGTTACACATGTATTTAGCTCCTCCACACTTTTCTTTGCAACACCCATAACTCTATTTTGGATGCTTCCAGGGAAAAGAGGATGAGAAATTAAAATTCTTGCTTTGTGCCTAGAAAACATTATATGGATGGTTTAAAAGTGACAGAATCAGTTACTCAATTGATTGTTTTGTCTGTTTCCAAGGACCTCAAAGTGCTGTCTGCCAAGCAGGTGGTCCACAGACTGGCGGGACTAAGAGAAAGAAGCAGCCTGCAGTGTGACTGGGTAGTCCTGGAGGTTGAAAACGCAAGGGGATTACATATTCAGGGTGAACTGCTCAGCCAATGAAGACAGAATCACAGGCTATGGAGTTTGTATGTTTTACACTTACTAGAGTGGGTCTGTGTCATTTCCTTCCTGTGTCTCTTTAAAATTTCTCCCCTACTATGTCAGGGTGAAGAAAGAGATTGTAAGAAACTAAGAAGATATTATTTATAGGCCATTTTAATTTTCATACATAATTTGTAGGCTCTAAAAAGAAAGAGAAAGGAGAAGAGGAAAAAAATAACTTATGTGACTTCAAAAGAATTATCTAACTAATATTGTGTCAATTGGTGACTTCAGAATAACACAGAAAAACAGGATCTTCAATTTTCATTTTGGATAACTGTTATTTTTTTCAAAAAATCTTCAATGGTAATTATTGGGAAGAGCTTCTAGGAAGTAGTATTTTTTTTTTTTGAGTTGGAATCTCACTCTGTCACCCAGACTGGAGTGCAGTGGCTGCTCCCGGCCACCTCAGCCTCACCTGCTGGGCTCTGGTGATCCTTCCGCCTCAGTCTTCCAAGTAGCAGGAACTACAGGCATGTGCTACCACACCCGGCTAATTTTTCTGATTTATTGTAGAGATGAGGTCTCGCCTGCCCAGGTGGGTCTCGAACCCACGGGCTCAGGCAATCCACTCACATCAGCCTCCCAAAGGTGCGGGATTACAGGCTGAGCCACCGAGCCTGGCTGGAAGTAGTATTTTATGTCCAGAAGAAAACGTACTGTTTGTAGAGCCTGGTGTCTAGAATTTTTCCATCTGTTTTTATCACTAAGGAGACAAATGTCCTTAGGAAAGTGTTTCTACTCTGATATTTGCTTTCTTCATTTTCAAAATTAGGTGGCATACTAAATAATTTCTAAGGTCTCTTCAATCTTTTGACAGTGTATGGATATATTGAATTTTCTTCCTTTTCCTTGTTGGTCCCATCAATGCACAGAGAAAAAAATTTCAATATCTAGTGGAGAGTGAAACAAGACATTTGAAGACAAAACAATTTACAAAACTGAAAACTCCTGAATAACCAAGACTGTCTACACACAACTTTTTTAGTTGTTTTGAATAACCTTGTTAATGAGTTAATCACTTTTCTAATTCATTAGTGGGAGGAAGGTTGGAAAATAAAACTCCTGATATTTAGCAGAGTTGGTGCCATTGGAGTGCTGGTGGACTGTTCTGATGAGACACTATGGAACAGATTTCAATTAACGCCACATTCTCTTTTTGTTTATAAATATCTGTCTGGAAAAGACTCTTTAGGCTAGAAACTATCCAACACATTCTCTGTTAGAAGCAAGGAGTTTCTCTTCATTTTCCCTCTTGACGATCCCTCTCTCTGACTTAACCTCAGCTAGTCAAAATACCGATCGATGTCACTGTGACAGATATTTTTTCTACCATTATAGTGTCTGTAAATCAAACACCATCAGGGTATAACAGAAGATATCATGACACTACATCATCCTTTGCAATACCACCAGTGTCAAAGAACAATAAGCATTACTTTAAAGGAAAATATTTTTTGAAAATAAATTGAGGCAGTATTTCAAAAAGCTGAATTTTGTAGTACAAAATATGGTTGGAAATATAGTTCCTTGTTAGTTGCTGGACTGCATGTCCTTTTCTTTTTTTGGTTGGTATTGAGCATGGGAAAGAAGAGATACTACCCAAGTAACAAAGGTATTGTGGGAAAGACAAAGACAAGAAAAAATATGTTTCTTTCCTGAAGGGGAAGTAGGGTGTGAACCTAAATAATTCTAATACAAGGCAAAAAGTGATGCCATAGGAGACTCACAATGCTGTCTGTGCTAGCCTACAGGAAAGAGAAAAAAGATGCCAGCCAGACTGACAGAGAAGAGTTCCTCCCATGAAAGAAAAGGACATCGGGTGGTAATTGTTGCTTAGGAACAGAGTTTTTAAAATAAAAGATTTTTGAAAGGAACAGGAATGACCAGGAAGGACCAAAGAGGAAGAGGAGAGTAAAGACATTGAGTCGGTTCAACTGCCCCCGAGATGAACGGGTCCACTTCTGGGATATAGGGCAGAAATGGGAGGTGATAGTGAAGTGGAACTTCCTTTTTTCCCTGCCTTTGATCTCAGATACCAGGATGGCAGAGTATAGAGTCCCGGTTCCAGAGCCTGACTGTCTGGGTTCAAGACCCAGCTCTGCTTTTGAAACTTTGAGCGAGTTTCTTGACAACCCTGTGCCTCAGTTTTACCATCTGTAAAATGGGGATAATGATTTGTACCTGCTTCAGGAGGTGTTTGTGAGGAGTGAGTTACGCTTACTAAGTAAAGCATTCAGAACAGTGCCTGGCACAAAATAAGCACCATTTACCAACTGCAAGTTCTATGGTGCAGCCGCATTTGGTCAAATTTTGGCATGACTTCCCTGCTCCACCTTGCTTTGATCACCAGCATGTAAGGAGAGGAACGGATAACGCAATTTGAACTTCACATTCATAAGGTGTCTGGAATAACTATGCAAAAGACTTTGATGTTCACAGAAAAACATTTTGCCTGGAGTAATTGCTAATGTTGGGCAATGAAATCTCTAGGGCAAAGTCCTGGAAAACCCATTCGGTAGACTACAGAAGGACCTAGCATCATTTAAATATCCCTGATTGTGAAGAAACACAGGGTCTTATATTTAAAAAGAAGAAGAATCTATTAGAATTGGAGAGAAAGCTGATTACAGATGAATGCAGAGAAGGGAATGTTAAGAAGATTAAGGATGCCGTGTCCACAAGCCCCCTTTTCCACAGGGATATTCTAATACTGACACCATCCCAATCAGTAGTACCCAAAGGCGATCCTTACCTCGCTGTGCCTCTCCTGCTAAAGAGTGAACTCAGGCATTGGCCAAAGGTAACAATAAATATTAAAACCTTTATTATCAATGTTTGATAGCAGCATGAAACATTTATATTTATGTATTATTTCATTTGCTGGAAAGATGCAGGTGGTTTGAAAGATGCTATTGCTGGGTCATGTTTAAAAAGAAGATCTAATTATCTTCTTACCAATTTCCCTTTGTTAGAGCTGAGCAGAGTGTACTAAACAAAGAAAAACTGCACTGGAAGGAGGGCTGGATAATTCTTGCTTATAGCTAAATAATTTGCTCTGAATCAAGGTCGATAGTATAGAGGCTGTTGTGTTTTGCCTCTTGCTTAATTTTCTATCTAACTTCCTTCACAATCTTTCTGTGATTTAGAAACAAACGTGCGCAAACATTTTGGCAATTACAAAAGCTGTTTTCAAATGATAGAAAGCATTAACACGAGAGCTAAGACATTAAGAATTCCTTCGGCGTAAATGTGGTGAGACCTTGTTCCTTATGTAAATGTCTTTGTGTAATACGAAAATAAAGAGAAATGGGAGCCCTCCATCTGCTTCACTTGTCCATATCAATATAATTATGCTAGTCATTTAACATATTTTGTTATGATGAATATTGGTTATACACAAATGTTTTAAAACTGTGTACCACAATGGGATTAAGAAAAAAAATCCCACTTGTATTTGTAATTCTAAAATCCCCTTACTGGGCCTGAGAGGTGGCCAGACCTTAGAAAGGGCATTGGTTTTAGAGTACAACACACCTGGGTTTGAATTCCCATTCTTATTTATCACTTACTACCTGAGTGATTCTGGGAATAACACTTTCTAAGACTTAATTCCTCTGTCCATAGAATAGAGATAATGATGCATACCTTTCTGGGTGATTGTGAAGATTCAGTGAGATAAAGTTTATAGAGGCTCTTAGAATGTTTGGCGGACAGCAATCTGCTTGTTAAATGCTAGGTGTTTTGCCACTACCGACAATACTTTTGCTTTTCAGTTTTAGAGGTGAAAATAACAAATCACATTCATTCTGTACATGTAGTTATTCTGTCAAGTCATTTAAAAGTTGCATGTTTTATATAAAAAGGATATTTCTCTTCTTGAAAGTGTTCAACTATTTCTGAATAGTGAGGATTTACTCTAGTCTTTCAAAAATTCCAGTCTTTTTTGAAGATATAACATCTGAGATCTACACAAAGATATAGTTTTAGAGTATAGTGTGTCTGTGTACACACGTGTGTATATGACTTCTCACCAACTCTTCTTGTATATGTTTAAGTGTTCTTATTCTTACCTGGCTATGCTTCAGTCAAAGTGACCATGGAAAAAAATTTAGATACTGATTCTAATCTGCTTAATAATCTCTCCCCCTGAGTGCCTGGAGGTCTGACACAATGGAAACCATACATGTAATAAATAATTAAGTACATGACTTTAAAAGAGATGAAAATAACACTCCTGATAATGACTCCTCAAAGTACAAAGGACCATTCAGCCATCCAGTTGAAACACACGTTAATTAAAAATTGAAAGTCATAAGTAATTGAATATTGATTTAGAGTTCCTGCCCCGAAGGGCAAGTTGAGGACTCTGGCAAATTCATACAGGAAAGCAAGCCTTCTGCAGGTATCCAAGTGGAAGAACATACCCTCTAGAAAACCCTTGTTGAACTGAGTTTGATTGCTGGTCTGTAAGGCTCCAAGTACTTGTCCTAAGCATAGGATATTTTTCAGACTGTCTATCTCCACGCAGTCTTGATCTTATCATTGTCTGAAGTAATCAGTGAGTTAGAGCAAATGTTCATTCCAGGACTCTGGAGGCCAGCCAGAAGACTTGGGATGGGTGGAGACAAGGATGGCAGCAGAGTGAGATAGGGGAAGTTAGGCTGGCAGGATTTCTACTGCATGGAAAAGTTTGTTATTGTGCTCTCTGAAGCAGGAAAAAAAACGCTTTAAGCAGCTACAAACAAATTTTTCCGATTATAAAGGATAAATTAATTGTTACAAATTTAGAAAAATTAAGAAAAGCTTAAAATAAAATTACTTATAACCTTACTATGCAGTAGCAATGTCAGCTAATGTCTTGGTGAACTTCCAGTCTTTTTCTTTTCCTTTGCTTATTACTCTTTAAAATAATTTTTGGAGGATAGAATATATAAAGAGGAAATAAAGAAATTAGCTAATAGGCCCACATATTCAGTGATCATTCAATCAAATAATCTGATGAGTATGGAAATAAATATACCATTTTCTATTTGTATAATACCTTTCATCCAAACCAAAAAAAAATGTATTCATGAGTTGTTTGTTTTTTCACATGTGTGAGCTAGGGACAGGTATTATTACTTGCTTTTTTTGCAACAAATGTTGCAGGAATAGAAACTTCATCTAATGATTTACATCTGAGATTTCTATATTGCTCTCTAAATCAATTTTTGGGAGTGGTGGTGAAGATGAGAAAAAAAATGTATTTTCAATTTGGAAACAGCTGAATATTAGGGATGAAATATAAAACACATGTTATATAGCATTTTGAAAGCTTAGCTGCTGTTGATGATTGGAAGACTGAGTGTCAGTAGAATGTTGTATAGCATAATACTTAGGGGATCTCAAATGAATATATTTACTAGTTACTTTCTTGTAAAGGCAAGTCTATAGAAAAGGAGGAGGTGGATGTTGAGATGATATCATATGTATTTTTTTCTCTTATTTGATCTCTAGATTTTGAATTCTGTTTAAAAAAAAAGTAAAAAAGAAAATATTCTTTCTGACAGAGCATCATTATTTAGAAGAATAATCCCTTCTAAATAAAACTGTTGTGGATAAAAATGAAAACTCAGTAGAAGGTGGCAAATCAAGTCCTCTAAGCCTTGAGTGAATTTATTATATGTTTCAGGATAGTGGAGATTTTCCATTTGTTCATAACCTTACTTATTAAATTATAAACAGTTCACATTAGTATGTTTTGCACATTTGTGTAGAATAGAGGGCATAGTCACACCCTCATCTTCTTTTGAGAAAATCATACTTCCTTAGTTTAGTTAGACTGTGCTTAAATTTCTGATTAAATGAATCTTCAGAACTGGTCTAGGTAATCTGAACCACTAAGAAAGCTCATCTTTAGAACTGGAATTTTTCCAAACCCTTGAATCACTAGAAGCCAAATGTGGTGTGATTTCCCTGAAAACAAAATTTCTCACAAATAGGGCAAGTTGAATTATGGAATTGCTGAATATCCTATGATAAAAATGCATGAACAATGCAAGAGAAAAAGAAAATCTCTTAGGCCTATATTACTTTGATTCCCAATCACTTCAGTGCTACAAGAGCATAATGAAATCATTGTCTCTTATTAAAATTTGATGTGATGTATTACTAAAAATTTGCTGCTTTAAAATCAAAATAAAGGCTGGGCACAGTGGCTCACACCTATAATCCCAGCATTTTGGGAGGCCGAGGTGAGAGGATTACCTGAGCTCATGGGTTCGAGACCAGCCTGGGCAACTTGGTGAGACCCCCTCCATCTCTACAATAAATAAAAAAATTAGCCAGCCGTGGTGGCATGTGCCTATAATTCCAGCTATTTGGAAGGTAGAGGTGGGAGGATTGCCTGAGCCTAGCAGGTCAAGGCTGCAGTGACCATGAGCGTGTCATTGCACTCTAGCCTGGGTGACAGAGGATGCCTCTGACTCATTAAAAAAATAAATAAATAAAAATAAATTCAAAGTGATAAATAGTTTAAGTTGTAGTATTATTTAAGTTCTTATCTAGGTATGCTTAAAAAAACTCCACATTTTTGAGGTTATCTTATTTTCATTTTGTTGTACCTCTAGCTGCAAACAGTGAAACTAACTTTGTTAAAGAATTTTCTTTAATTATATCTGTTTTATTTTATTAACTAAACAGTTAACATTTGTAATTATATATGTATAATTATATATGTAAACATATTCATTTGAGATTCCCTAAGTATTGTGCTATGTAAAATTCTACTGATGCTCAGTCTTCTAATCAATAGCAGCTGAACTTTCACAATGCCTGCAATCCCAGCACTTTGGGAAGCCGAGGTGAGAGGATCTCTTGAGCCCAGGAGTTCAAGACGAGCCTACACAGCATAACGAGACCTCGTCTCTACAAAAATAAAAAAATTAGCCAAGCATGGTGTCATGTACCAGTGGTCCCAACTACTTGGGAGGGAGGTTGAGGTGGAAGGATTGTCAACTCATTTAGCAGAGGCTGTGGTGAGCCATGATCATGCCACTGCCTTTCAGCCTGAGTGACAGAATGAAACCCTGACTCAAAAACAAACAAACACATATTTGTTAAATACTTGCTATGTGCAAGGTATTGTGACATATACTACAAATGTGCAAATAAAATACAATTATCGCCAGGTGCGGTGGCTCAAACCTGTAATCTCAGCACTTTGGGAGGCTGGGGTGAGAGGATTGCCTGAGTTCAGGGGTTCGAAACCAGCTTGGGCAACTTGGTGAGACCTCATCTCTACAATAAATAAAAAAATGAGCCAGGCATGGAGATGCGTGCCTATAGTTTCAAGTACTTGGAAGGAAGGCTGAGGCGGAAGGATCACCTGAGCCCAGCAGGTTGAGGCTGCAGTGGCCATGAGCGTGTCACTGTTCTCCAGCCTGAGAGATAGAATGAAACTCCAACTCAAAAAAAAAATGCAATTATGTATTGGAGGGTCTTAAGAATTTGCCTACAAGACATTAAAATAGGAAAATATTAGAGACCAAGAAGTTTATAGCAAAATATTTACCAAATAAACCTCTGATGAGTATAATAATCACAAACAATTAATAAAACATGGAAATTATTTATTCTTTAACAAAGGTTTTTCAAAAAACAATTCAAACTTGATATATTTTATACCTAGGTATAGGTAGCAAAACTGAATATAGATAGAGGTGTGTGTGTGTGCATGTGTATTTACACATGCCTAGTATTGGGAAGGGATATGTAAATATATCTATAAATATGAGTGTATCTATCTAAATCTATATACATATATGAAATATCAAGGGCTAAAAGGAAGAGTAAATCAGAAGGAAAAATGTTTAAATTCTGGAACATCTTCACTAAAATTCAATTGGATATGAACTTGTAACACGACAGCAGAAAGTTTAAGGAGAGCAAAAGAGAGCTGGGACACCGATTGCACGAGGAAGAAAACACCTGGGTAAGAGAAAGAAGGTTTGCAGAAACTTAAAGTCTCTATCACGAGACTACTATTCAAAGGGCATATGATAAAGCTCCAAAGTATGCTATTGAAACTGCATTGCCCATAATGGAGTAAGAGGCAAATGGTTGAAAAATGATGAGAGAGAATAGAGATGTAAAGTGCAGCGTCTAGAGATGAAAGCCAAGAAGTATTGTGGATGAAAACAGTGCAAAATGACTTCATATGTAAATATATCCATAAATATGAGTATACTATATCTAAATTTACTAAGAAAGGCCAGTTATATGAGCATATTTTGGCATATAACTTATTCTTTGATTAAAAGATTAAAGAGACTGGACTCGGTGGCTCAGCCTGTAATCCTGCGCTTTGGGAGGCCGAGGTGAGTGGATTGCCTGAGCCCGTGGGTTCAAGACTCGCCTGGGCAATTTGGCGAGACCTATCTCTACAATAAATCAAAAAAAAAGAATTAGCTGGGCGTGGTAGCATGCCTGTAGTTTCCGCTACTTGGAAGGCTGAGGCAGAAGGATCGCCTGAGTGCAGCAGGTCAAGGTTGTGGTGGCCGAGCGGCCACTGCACTGCAGTCTGGGCGACAGAGTGAGACTCCAACTCAGAACAAACAAAAAACAGATTAAAGAGAAAAGTACTTTGTGTTTAAGGAGAAAAAGAGGTGACATAAAAATCAATGTGATCTCAGTCTTATCTTCTCAATAGAAAAGCTCAGAAGACAGCATAGTAGCATCCACAGTTTTGCAGCAAAAAGGACTTTGAATCTCAAGTTGTACACCCAAACACTTATTTCATATATAAGAGTTCCAAATTTTACCACTCTTGTGCCTATTTTGAAAAAAACTGCTTATATCTGTCACCAGATAGATGAAGTAAAATCAAGAGTTTATGGATGAAGACTGTGCTATAAAAGATGGCAGTAAATCTCAAAGACACTTAGATATAGAATTTAGAACAAATATTTTTAAATTTTGGGAAAAAGTTCAAGGCCTATACAAATACAACTTTTAAAAAAGACATAAAATGTGAAGATTATTTTATGGCAGTTATCTGGTAACTGACGGAGGTGTGAGATAGAGGGAAAGAAATAAGTGGTGGGAAAGTGCATCCAAATCTTGCATGAGGGAGATGCAAAAGTTAGGAAAAACAGTCAGGGTAGCAGAAATATAGACGCAAAAGCAAATGTTTTAGTTAATCAAAAATAGATGAATTAAAATTTCAAATTAAAAGATACATTTTTTTTTCAGATTAAGTTAAGGCATAAAAATCTAAGAATATATTACTTATAAACCCTCCAAAGAGGTTTCAATGAAAGGATTAAAAAAATCATTACGAAAAGAAAGAGGTGGCCGTATTAACTTTGTAATTATTAAAATACAAGACAAGTAAAACAGAGTAGGACAAAGAAGATCAATATTTATTGGTAAAATGGAAACTTTACCAACATGATACATTTCGAGGTTCAAAATATAGAAAAAATTAAACATAAAAACCAAATTAATTTTGGAAACTTTACTTCTCTTAGTTTTAGATAAATCAAGTAGACAAAACATAATTGGAATAAAAAAAACTTTGAAAGACATCCTTACAATTGAACTAAGGTGAACTTTCTTTTAAGTGTTCATGGAGTATTTTAAAAGATTGATTGTATACCAAGTTACTTATATATCAAGTTACAAATAGACAATACTTTGGTGAAACTTGATAGGAATAACATAATTTTAAGTAAACCAGACTTGAAAATTAAATACATACATATTTAAGAATATATATTATGTATGATAATAGTATATAATAGATATAGCGGTAAAATATGATTGAATTCTATAGAGAACTTTATCGTACTCCATTTGAAAATAAAATGGGAAACATTGTCATACATTACAATCAAGAGATAAAGATTTTAATAGACTAATGACATTGGAGAAAGTAAAAATATTACTAATAGGGCAACCCTCTCGGGTCCCCTCCCACTCTGAGAGTTTTTCTGTCCTCTCTATAAATTCTGCTTTCTCAAAAAAAAAAAAAATACAAATAATTTGAATAAAATGGTTGCAGGATTTATTTTTTTCTAGTTAATTTATTCATTTTTTTCAAAGATTTCTACATAAACACAGAAAGCTTACATTTGAAAACAACTCTGATCCCAGTAGATAGTGAAGATGTGATGCGCGTGTGCGCGCGCGTGCACACACACACACACACACACACACACACACACACCATGGAATACTATTCAGCCATGAAGAGGAATAAAATAATGACTTTTGCAGCAACTTGGATGGAATTGGAGACTATCATCCTAAGTGAAGTAAGTAATGCAAGAACAAAAAACCCAACCCTGCATGTTCTCACTTAAAAGTGGGAGTTAAACTAAGGATCTTACAAAGACACATAGAATGGTATACTGGACATTGAAGACTCAGGAGGGTTGGCGGCATAGGGATGAAAAATCACCTATTGGGTACCATGTGCACATGTGGGAATAGAGGGTACACTCAAAGCCTAGACTTCTTCACCACTGTACAAAGCATCCATGTAACCAAAAATCATCTGTGTCCCATAAAGCCTCTGAAAATAAAACAAAAGGACAATAAAATAAAATAAAATCCTGATCTAGAACTTTTCAAAGATAACACTGAAAAGGGAAATTATAGATAAGTTACTTTGCCAATCTTTGACTATAGGTAGAAACAAAACTTCAATGTCATGCTAGGTAACAGCAACAACAACATCTGATCTACACCAGTCAAGGAGAATTTGTATTTATTATTTGGGAGTCTATAGCATGTGTCACTAATACGTGAACAAAAATCATTACAAAAGATGCCAAAATAGTATCAATAACATTGCATATTGATTTTTTTTGGTTTTGATTTGGGGGTCTCATTCTGTTACCCAGACTGGAGTGCAGTGGCACAGTCATGGCTTACCACAGCCTCCACCTTCTGGGCTCAAGTGATTCTTGTCACCTAGGCTGGAGTGCAGTGGCACACACTGCCATCTCAGCCTCGACCTGCTCGGCTCAGGTGATCCTTCCGCCTCAGCTTTCCAAATAACTGGAACCACAGGCACGCACCACCACACCCAGCTATTGATTGATTGATTGATTATAGAGATGAGGTCTCGCCATGTTGTTTAGGCTGGTCTTGAACCCCGGAGCTCAGGCAATCCTCTTGCCTCTGCCTCCCAAAGTGCTGGGATTATAGGTGTAAGCCACTACACCTGGTCAGTTTTTTTATTTTTTGTAGAGAGGAGATCTCACTATGTTGCCTAGGCTGGTCTCGAGCTCCTGGACTGAAGCAATCCTCTCTCCTTGACCTCCCAAAGTGCTAGGATTATAGGTGTGAGCCATTCTGCCTGGCCTGTATATTGATTCTTTGTAAGGATTAATGACAAACTATTACCAGAAATATTCTTCCTTTGCCAGGTTGAAATAAAATATCTTGAACCAACAGACAATATAATTCCTAACAGAAATACATTAGAGTGATTTCTTCAAAATTAGGAAAAAGACAAGGATGACATCTATCTCTATTGTTTTTAAACATTATTCTAGAAATTCTACTCATTTTAATAGGTATGAAGATAAAGTTATTAGTTATTAACAAAGAAAAAATACACTTGCACATTATTTTTATAGTTCTCCTAAAAATATTTCTTAAAATCAACTGTAAAAGTCATTAGGAAAAACCAGTGGTAATATGGCTTATTGGCTGATTACCAAAACAGGTAGCTTTCCTGGAAACTTGTATAAGTTAGAAATATGATGAATAAAGTACCTTCCCAATAGACATAACAATGAAAATACTTAAGAATAATTTAACCAGAAATGGAGGATGTATCTAAAGAATGCAACTTTCCTGAGGAATGTAAAACAAATAAATGGGAACACTATAATTTTGCTGGATAGGAAGACAGCAATATTGCCAAACTCTTTATTTTAAAATTAATTTAATATTAATTTAATCTTGACTTTTTTTAAGTCAAGATTTTACTCTGTCACCTAGGCTGAGGTGCAGTGGCACGATCACAGCTCACTGCAGTCTCAATCTCCTGGGTTCAGAAGATCCTTCCACTTCAGCCTCCTGAGTAGCTGGGGCTACAGGCATGCACCACCACACCTGGCTAATTTTTTGATTTTTTTTTTTTGTAGAGACAAGGTCTTGCTATGTTGCCTACGCTGGTCTCAAACTCCCGGGCTCATGTAATCCTCCCTCCTTGGTTTCCCAAAGTGCTGGAATTATAGGTGCAAGCCACACAGCGTGGTATAAAATTAAATTTAGATTTACTTCAACTACATAAAATTTTATTTTCAAAACTTGTCTAAATGATTCTTGATTTCCCTAGAAAAAAGTAAACAAGTGAGCATAGTCATGAAAATTGGAAAAAAGGGGAAGATTAGGAAGAACATTTCCTACTAGCAATTAGTGTGGTTTTGGTACAAGAATCACTAACTTGACCAGTGGGTCCAAATAACATATGGATAAATACTGAATAATAGTGGTTAGATTTTACTCAATAGAAATTAAAATGTGTCATTCTTGAAAACACATTTAAGAGCAAATAATTAGAAATCATGTATTATCCATGTTGGAGAGAACAAGGGCCAATATATTAAACAAAAGACTTCATGAAAGTGAATTAGCAAAAACATCAAAACCCTAAAATGAAAAAAGAAAGTTGGATAAAAAGTATGGTTACACAAGACATACTAGAAAATACTTACAGGAAAGTAAATAAAGGAAAAAAGGTTAAGCACAAAGAATTGTAACTCAAACAACCATAACCTAACTTTTTTCGCTTACCAATTCAGCAAATATTAGGAAGAGGAGAATACTTGGTGTTAGCAAGCATCTGGAGAAATGCATTCTTGTACTCCTTGTGAGGAAGTGAATTGGCACAATCTCCTGGTGGTAACATGGCATGAAATAATTCTGGCCCTTTGTAAGATATTATGCTAAAGACGCTAAAGGCATAATCATAGATGGAGACAAAGATTTATATGGTGGTGTAAGTACTTGCAATAAAATTTGCGGTAAGAGAAAATTAATTATGGAAAATACATGATGGATTATTATATAACCAATAATGTTTTCACACTGTCTTTAAAGGAAAAATAGTTATCTATAAGGTTAAAGAAAAGGAATAAAATTCAAAACACACATGGGTACAAAATAATACTAATTGTGAATCTGTGTGTATGTCTATGTAAAAATATTTGCAAACATAGAGAAGACTGGTAGAAAATGAAGTGTCAATAGTATATGTTTCAGCCAGGTTTGGTGGCTCAGCCTGTAGTCCCGTGCCTTGGGAGGCTGAGGTGAGTGGATTCCCTGAGCCCGCTGGTTCGAGACCCGCCTGGGCAACTTGGTGAGACCTCATCTCTACAATAAATCAAAAAATTAGCCGGGCGTGGTAGCGCATGCCTGTAGTTCCGGCTACTCGAAAGGCTGAGGCAGAAGGATTGCCAGAGCCCAGTGGGTCGAGGCTGCGGTGGCCGGGAGCGGCCACTGCACTCCAGTCTGGGTGACAGAGTGAGACTCCAACTCAAAAAAAAAAAAAATAGTATATGTTTCATGGACTCTTTATTTTCTTTACATTAATTAAAATGTGGGTGCTTATTGTGAATAATGTATGAAAATAAGTTGCATTAAGGGGGAAGAGTTATGCTGTTTTAAATATTTTAATGTGCTATTTTAAAATAAAAAATGGAAATTTACAGATATTGAATACAGAGACACTAATATTTCTGAACACTCAGAACAACTTTAATTAACATGACTTCATTTCCTGTAGTTTGCTTCCTAGGGTTCAGGAACAACTGGTTTCAAAAAATTAGCTTGCATATTCCCTAGAAGACCATTGGATAACTAGATACTCTGTTACACATTTTTAGGTTAAAATCTATATTTTGTTTTGCATTAATGTAAAAAGTAGATAAATAGTAATTTCTAATAAATTATAAATGTGAATATTTTATTTTATTTTATTTTAATTTTGTGTCAGAGTCTCACTGTCACCCAGGCTGGAGTGCAGTGGCATGCTCACGGCCACCACAATCTTGACCTGCTGGGCTCAGGCGATCTTTCCATCTCAGCCTTCCTAGTAGTTGGAACCATAAGCGTGCGCCACCATGCCTGGCTAATTTTTTGATTTATTGTAGAGACGAGGACTCGCCATATTGCCCAGGCTGGTCTCAAACCCATAGACTTAGGCAATCCTCTGGTCTCCCAAAGTGCTGGGATTATAGGCGTGAGTCACCACGCCTGGCTAAATGTGAACATTTTAAAGTAGATGGGTCATATCACTTTAATGTATCCAATGGAATCAAAATAGATTAGCTCAATCTAGCAATTCCACTTTTGAGTATACATCCTAGTACTTGAAATCAGTATGCTGAAAAGATAGCTGTACGCCCACATTCATTGCATCATTACTTATAATAGCCAAGCTATGGAATCAACATAGGTGTCCATCAGCGGATTAATGGAAAGAAAATATGGTATAAATACACAATAGATTACTATTCAGCCTTAAAAAAAGAAGGAAAGCCTGTCATTCGCAGCAACATGGATGAACCAGAAAGACATTGTGCTAAACGAAATAAGACGGGCACAGAAAGACAAAAAACACATCTTCACTTATATGTGGAATTTACAACAATTGAAATCATAGAAGCAAAGAGTTGATGCTGATTACCAGAGGCTGGAGGATGGGAAGAATAGGGAGATGTTGGTCAAGGGGTGAAAAGCTGCAGTTAGAAAGGAGGAATGAATGTTAAGTATTTAAGGTGATAGATAAGTTAACTAGTTTGATTCATTTGTTCCACACTTTATTCCCGTATCATAATATCACTGTGTATCCCATAATTATGTATGAATATAATCTGTGAAAAATAAAATTAAATGAAAAAACACAAAAAATACAAGATAGCTTAGCCCAACACTTCTTGAAATGCGGTCCATGAACTTCAAGACTCCTTCAGGTTATCTGCAAGGTGAATGTTATTTTTATAATGATAATATGTAGTTTGCCTTTTTTACTGGGTTGGCATCTATATGGATGATGCAAAAGCAACAGTAGTAAAACTGTTGGTGCCTTAACATGAATTAAGACAAGCACTCAACTGTATTAGTTATTAATCAGTATATAATTTACTGCCACACAATTGTTGTAAAAAAATACCAGTTGCACTTAAGAATGCCCTTAAATCTTGACCCTTGGATATATATCTTTTTGATATTCTATGTGACAACATAAAAAGTACACATAGTTATTTCTTTTTATTTATTTATTTTTGAGTTGGGCTTTCACTCTGTCTCCCAGGTTGGAGGGAGTACAGTGGCATGTATGGCTCACTTCAGCCTTGACCTCAGGCAATCCTTCCACCTCAGCCTTCTGAGTAGCTGGGACTACAGGTGCACTATGCCTGGCTAATTTTTTGATTTTTTTTTTTTTGTAGGGGAAGTTCTCACTGTTTGTCAGTCTTGTCTCAAACTTCTGGGCTAAAGAAATCCTCCTTCCTTGGTCTCCCAAAGTTCTGGGATTACAAGCATGAGCCACTGTGTTCCGCTGCCATAGTTATTTCAAGGAAAAGTATTTGTGCAACTGCTTTTGTTGATAATTGAATTACTACCTAAAAAAAAAATCTCTATATATCTATCTATATATATATATATATATCCATTTTTACCTGAAAGAACTACTGAGAGACAGATTCTGGGTAAACATTTTTTTTTTTCAAAAATGAACCAAATCAATCTGTTATGTTAGGAAAAATAACTGATGGTATTTGTTGCCAGTGATACAATTAAAACTTTCAAACAAAACTTAAATTTTGGAAAATTTGTATTTGTTACTGGGAACATGGCAGCTTCCCTATACTTCACGATTTTTAAAATGAGAGTAGTTGTGATAACAAATGTGAATTTTTGATATTGTATAGCGAAATGTGTCAACATTAGTCAGATCTGGTCAAATCAGTGAACCCATGTTTTCCACATGGTCAATGCATGATGTTACAAAATTTTATATGGTAAAACCATTCAAAGCACAAGATAGAGTTTTGGTGCTGTGTCAAAGAAAAATATCTACACTGATATGAAAGGATTTCTTTAGCCCATTAATGTACTCCTCCCCTTTCCAGCTATGTATGTTTGGGAAGCTGAATTTTCTTTATATGATTCAACCAAATGGGTTACACAACAAGTAAAACACAGAGGCAGATATGAGAATGCAGTGATCTTCCAAGCCAGACATGTTAAAAGTAATTGCAAAAATGTATTCTTTCTAACTTCTTTTGGTTTTAAAAGTGTAATTTCTTCATAAAATATAAATTTATGTTAACATGAATCGGTTTATTATTGTTATTCCAAAGTGAATTAATGCATATTTTTAAAGTTTTGCTTGAATTTTGAAAATGGTAAATATTTTATTTTATTTTTTAAATTTATTTTATTTATTTTTATTTTTATTTTTTTCCCAGTCTGCCACCCTCTCCCCACTGCCCCCCTTCTCCCCGCCCCCTGTCATCCACAGAGACAACACTAGAAACCATAGTCACTGCGTGCTCGCCCCTGAAAGAGGAAAATGGTAAATATTTTAAAAAGGCTGGTGTTAAAAACATTCTTTGGTTTGAGTTACTACTACACTATTATTGGTGCATATTTGCAACAACATACTTAGATTGAAGGAAACAACAACATACTTAGATTGAAGGAATAAGATCTAGTGTTTAGTAGTACAATAGTTAACTATAGTTAACAATAATTTATTGTATATTTCTTTTTTCTTTTTTTTTTGAGTTGGAGTCTCACTCTGTCACCCAGACGGCCTCCGCAGCCTCCACCTGCTGGGCTCGCAGCCTCCACCTGCTGGGCTCCGGCGATCCTTCCGCCTCAGCCTTCCAAGTAGCTGGAACTACAGGTGTGTGCTACCATGCCCAGCTAATTTTTCATTTATTGTAGAGATGAGGTCTTGCCAAGTTGCCCAGGTGGGTCTCGAACCCGTGGTCTCAGGTAATCTACTCACCTCAGCCTCCCAAAGTGCTGGGATTACAGACTGAGCCACCGAGCCCGGCTTATTGTATATTTCACCATAGCTAGAAGGGAAGACTTGAAATGTTCCCAAGAAATACAATAATAAATGTTTGAGGTGGTGGATGTACTAATAATCCAGATTTGATTACTGTACATGTGCATCAAAACATCAAGCTGGGTGCAGTGGCTCACGCCTATAATCCCAGCACTTTGGGAGAATGAGGTAAGAGTATTGCCTGAGCCCACGGGTTTAAGACAACCTAGGTAACTTGGTGAGACCTCATCTCTACAATAAATAAAAAAAAATTAGCCGGGCATGCTGGCACATGCCTGTAGTTCCAGCTACTTGGAAGGCTGAGGCAGAAAGATCGCCTGAGCCCAGTAGGTCAAGGCTGCCGTGGCCATGAGCATGCCACTGCACTTCAGCCTGCGTGACAGAGTGAGACTCCAACTGAAAAAAAACCCCAAAACCAAAATACTACATGCACACCATAAATGTGTACAACTATTATGTATCTATAAAAATTGAAACAAGGAAGTAAGAGCATGATAAAAAATAAATACATCTTATATTTTGATAATTACTAGATATTCAAATTAAATTTGGTGAAATTATCTCTTCAGAAGTCAATGAATAAGTACTACATTTGCTAGATGAGACAAGATTTAAGAAAAAATAACATTAAAGGAAGAGAAGTAATTGATGCAGTACTTACAAAAGTATTTTGATCAGTGTTTTTAGAGCAACCATAACATTTGGATCTACATCTTCCTGTTGATTTAATTAAATTCAATAAGTGCTTTGGTGGAATAAATATATAATCAGAGAAATGGTTGAGAGCGAGCTGGAGACACAGTTAAATGGGAGAAATGAGTACATCTTTATACTGTCCAGTGTTCTTTTGAAAAAGGTATGACTGTTTCTTTTAATTCATGAGAAGGACATGTAACCCTGGCATGTGTTCCTTCTACCCAAGATATAATGTTGAGCTGTCAAAGGTCATTGTGAAACTTTTCACCATTTAAAAAACATGCAAAATATACAACTGAAAAGCTGATTCATATCTTGAATAACAGAGACACAGTAGACACCAATATCTCAAATTGTTCCTCTGCCACCTCAAAAATTTTACTCCCTAAGGGCACTGCACCATAAAATTCAGAATGGGTAAGATACATGCCTTACTTTTGAAAAGAAGGCAAAGAGCAGTTATAAGCTGGGCTCAATGACTTATGCCTACGCACTTATTGAATTTAATTAAATCAACAGGAAGATGTGGATCCAAACGTTATGGTTGCTCTAAAAACACTGATTAAAATACCTTACTTTGGGGGCTGAGGTGTGAGAATCATTTGAGGCCAAGAGCTCAAGACCAGCTTGGGTGAGGCTTGCCTCTACAAGAAAAAAAAAAAAAGTGGCAATTGTACAAGAAGATGAGAAAGGAGAATAGTTATGATGCCGGGGCCATGACTGGCTCTCAAGCATAACAGTTTAGGAGAGTATACATGGAATGTGTGGGTCTGCAAAGTGATTACTTTAAAAGATATTGCTACATCATTTCTTTAAGACTGTCCTATGGAATCTAAATATAAGAGTAATTTGTTACTCATTATTATCCATTTTAAAACATATGTGGAAAAGCTCTTCTCTTATAGTTGAAATTTAACATTATTTATCTTTTTGCTTAAATTTATCTTTTACCCTTTATGCTTGAGAGCTTTTTATTAATTACTCTGCGATACAAGTGCCTTCCATCGGGAAGGACCTGAGCTCCTATTTGAAGACTTGTGTCTTAGAAGTTCACGGTAGGAATGTGAGTTATACCTGGGGAGACAGCTGGTTCTCCCGATGCCTTCTTGAAGGCTGTCAAACGCCGCACTGGGATTCGTTAGTTCTGCTTTTACTTTTGGTGGGTTTCTTTCTTTAGAATGAAGGCCAACTAAGGACTACTTGTATTTTCTGTAAATTCCCTTGGCTTCGATTTGTAGTTGAAATATTGAAGCAAAGATTTCTTTTTCCTCTTCTTCAACTTTAAGGGAGGGCAATAGATATTGACTTAACTTATTTATTAGTAGATTGATCTCAGCAGGAATAACATAAGAGATTGGTAGAGACCATCTTGATTTGAGACTCCCTTGACCCCAGATACCTCCCTAGTCAGAGCTTTGGTGCTTAAGTTCTCCCCGAAAGGATGCATTGCCTTAGACTGGTAATCATGTTGTGCATTCGGTTCCTGTGTTGCCTTTTTCCACTAAAGAAGGGATTGAGGCAAAAGAATCCAGGATAGCTGGTGTGAAGGAAATGCTGAAGGATTAGATAAGTTTAGGGAGCTTAAAGGAGGGGAGGCCAGTTGGGCACTTTGGGAGGTGGAGGCAAGAGGATTGCCTGAGCCCATGAATTTGAGACCAGCCTGGGCAACTTAGCGAGACCTCATCTCTACAAATCAAAAAGTTAGCCGTGGTGATGCACGCCTGTAGTTCCAGCTACTTGGAAGGCCTGAGTCCAGCAGGTCGAGGCTGCAGTGACTGTGAATGTGCTACTGCATTCCAGCCTTGGCAACAGAGTGAGACTCTGATTAAAAAAAAAAAAAAAAAAAGGAGGGGAGGCCAAAAAAAAGAAATCTGATTTCATGAGTTATGAGTTGCCTCAAACTAACTTTGAAACCGGGTATGACAAATGAAAAAGTCTAGTATTAGAGTCAAATTTCCATGAGGGAGTGGAAGAGTCAATGAATTAAACATCCCAAGGAAATTTCGGATGTGACTCCAAATATCTGACAACCAATTTTTGTTTATGGTTTTATGGTGGAGTTGTGGCGTACAAGTGAGAATTAACTACATAAGTAGGTTGCATGCAGGTAAAGTTTGGACTTTTAGCTGGTCCTCTCTCCCCCTGACAGTGAACCAGGCAGGTCCCCAATGTGTTGCCACATGTCCCCTCTCTCCCTTCCTCCCTCCCCCAGCAGTATCTAGCACCTGCTCCCCTCCTTGTGTTAGTGTTGAAAGTGTGAGAACCAATTTTTAGTTAAGTTCTTGTGTCAACACATTTGAACGGTTTTACGATTACTTTTAATTTATTAAGGAAGTCTTTAATTCTTCATGTTTTATAATGAAATCTTTGAAAGGAATCTGCATAGATTGTGATTAGAAACAAAATCGATTTGGTCATTTTAATTTAAGAGTGTTCTGTCTCAATTGTTTTGTCACCTTGCTAAAAGATAGAAAAATCCATGCAAGATGACACTCTCTAATAAGGACTTTTCCACTGAGGGTCAAATTTTCACGTGGCCCAATCTTTTAATTTATTTTGTAAATCTTGATTTAAAAGAATTGACATATAATAATCATACATATTTATGGGATGTATGGCAATTTTTAAAATACATATAGTGGTCAGACCAGGGTAATTGATATTACCTATCATCTCAAATATTTGTCATTTCTTTGTATTGGGAACATTCAATATCCTCTTTCTAGCTACTTGACCAGTCATTTTTATTGTTTCTATGAAAAGGTTAATCCATATGGCGTATGCATACACAGATATGGCTTTGAAGGCAAGCACAAATTCCCAACTGCTAAGCC
Organism: Carlito syrichta; assembly: GCF_000164805.1. Classification (NCBI taxonomy): domain Eukaryota; kingdom Metazoa; phylum Chordata; class Mammalia; order Primates; family Tarsiidae; genus Carlito; species Carlito syrichta. The sequence continues at coordinate 121,182 of NW_007245998.1, forward strand.
TATGGTGAAATGTATTTTAATTTATAACATAGTGAGTGTTGACCAGAAAAGACCATCAGGTCCACATGTCTACAGAGATTCTTTTAAGTGAACTGGGACACACATACATTAATTTTTAGATAGAGCATTAATGTAATAGGATTTTAGAACTGTAAGGAAAGTTGGATTTCTTTCAGCATTATCAATTTTTAAATTTTTATAAAATAGAAATGAATATGCCATTATAAAATTACCTCATATATTGGCCAACTGAATTTAGTACTAAATATATTAAAAAATATATTAAATTTAACACTAAATATATATTATGTATATAATTTAAAAATGGAACTGGACACAGTGTTTCATGCTTGTAATCCCAGCACTTTGAGAGGCTGAGGCAGGAGGACTGCTTGAACCCAGGACATCAAGACTAATCTGGAAAACATAACAAGAACTCGTCTCTACAAAAAAAAAAAAAAAAAAAAGGCGTGGTGGCGCACATCTATAGTTCCAGCTACTCAGGAGGATGAGGTGGAAGCTTCGATTGCCTGAGTCCAGAAGGTCAAAGCTGTAGTGAGCCATGATCGTGCTACTGCACTCCAGTCTGGGCGACAGAATGAGACCCTGACTCAAATCTGCCCCCACAAAAAAATACCAACTGGGTACATAGTGGGTTTTGGAGTCCTGGGTTTGCATCCTAGCTATGCTATTTGCTTTGTAATATCAAGAAGTTACCCAAATTCTCTATGACTCAGTTTTCTTATCTGCAGAATGAGAAAATAGAAATACATCACAGAAACGTAAAAATTAGACTTGGCACAGTGGTTCATACCTATAATCTCTGCACTTCGGGATACCAAGGTGAGAGAACTGTCTGAGTCCATGGGTTCGAGGCCAGCCTGGACAACTTGGTGAGACCCCCCCATCTCTACAATAAGTCAAAAAATTAGCCAGGCATGGTGGCGTGTGCCTGGAAGGCTGAGGCAGAAGGATTGCCTCAGCCCAGCAGGTCAAGGCTGCAGTGGCCGGGAGTGTGCCACTGCCCTCCAGCCTTGATGACAGAGTGAGACTCCTACTAAAAAACCAAAAAAACAGTAAAAAGTAAATGACAGAATGCAAAGGAAGCACTTAGCACAGTCTCTGACTTTGTAAGTATTCAACATACATCTAAATTATTATTTTTATTTGTATAATAAATCTGTGAGACAAATTATTTTTTTGAGGCAATGTGGTATGTATGCTCAAATAATGTGGAAATATGCTAAAAGTTTCTATCTTTTCTGTTGACGCCAAAAGTAAAGAAATATATATTATATTATGTCTAAATAAATGGGTTGTCATAAACTGGAGGCTTAGTTGTGCTCACCGGACTGATATGTAGTAACCTGATTATGATGATGTGACAACCATGCTGGAGCAAGGCCAGGGCTCACTGAGACAAAATCAAGTCTGAAGGTACCAGGCTTTCCACTCATATTATATACAGTGATTAAAACCTCTGGGTTACATTAATACCTAAGGTTTTTTTTGATTTACTTAAAACGAATCCATCTCTTTTCCTTTCAGTTTTTAAAAATAAGCCAGGGAGACTATTATAATCATTCTTCATAGAACACTGCATTGTAAAGACTTTTTGTGAATGTCCACAGCGTCCTTAGATGAGAATGAATCTATTTGAATAAAACCAGTAATCTGAAGGTAATTAAAGTAGTTTTGTAAGGTGCAATAAACATCCATTGTTGGGTCTACAGAGCATTAGTTTATGCTATTGTGAAGAAGATGTCTTTTTAGTCCCTGAGCTGTTTTGAAAAATTTCATAGCCCACAAGTCTGAAAAAAAACAAGGACAAGATAATGACTGAAGACACAATTAATCCCGATGCCATGGCATAGTACAAACTGTTACAACAATCAGAGAAAAACCTGCACAGGGGTTATAGAAAGAGAAGTTAATGCATAGTCATTGAAAAAATATAAAAGCTTAAATGTAGAATGCTAAACAGATGGAAAGAACAATAGCTGCAAAACTAAAATAGCATAAGCTAAGACATTATGTTGTAAAGAAGGGGCAAATGAATTCAAAATGTTTGTAGAATATATGAAATAAAACTTGTGATGTGTATGTGAAGATGAGATTGCATTTAGGTAAACACTTTTGATTTTTTAGGGGTGACCTTGGTGTGTAGGCAAGATTTCAAAAGCCTATGTAGAACATCACACATTCCTGACACAAAATTCTCACCCACCATGTAAAGGGGTTGCATGTTACAAGAAGCCAGGAAGAAACCGCTTATGTAGACTCTGAAGGTTAGCTTTTATCTGGCACCAACTTACTACTTTCAGCTCTTTCAAACTTCCCTCACAATGACCTTTGTTTATGAGGATAAACAACAATAAACAAGACTCTTCTGGGATGCACTCCTTCCCTGATGGCCTGTAAATATGAAATATTCAGCTTCTCCACTCTGAAGGTGAAGGTCCAAGCAGAGAGATTTCAGCAGTCTCTTCCCATTTCTTTTCCCCCAAAATAGATTCAGTCAGTATTTTAAGGATAAACTCTTTTTTTTTTTTTTTTTACCTCAGTGGTCATTTCACACAGAATTTTAAAATGAGACAATGGAGCATTCAGTTAGCCCCAGTGATCTCCTCCAGATTCCCGGGTGGGTATTTAATGTCTGCCATTTGAACTCACTGTAACTTCAGATACGTAAGAAGTTTCTTCTTGCCCCTGCATTAAGTTTGGGTGGACGTATTTGGTTGGAGTTAGGCTCAGTTATAACAATTGTTCTCCAGTTTGTATGAAGTAGGCGTATTGATCCAAGTCAAGTATCTTCCCCTCATTCTCACCAACCATGCACAAAGTTTCACACGTGGTGACAATTGCATTAATTCACATATCTTGGAGCACTTCTTTCCTTACCTATCTGTGTAGAGGTCATAGAGCATCCACCATTCCTTTTTGGCTGGGCACAGCGGTGAATTATAGAGCCTTTGGAAGACACAGACATTGGTCTTAAGGCAAATGAGGATGCTGCAGATGAATGACCTTAGGCTTGAAAATTCCTTTTGCATCATGCACTGAAGTCATCTTCATACATGATACTTACACTTTTCAAAATGAGACTCTGGTTTCTCAGTCATGAGGAATTTTTCATCAAAGTAGCTGTGAATCTGAGCTATAGTTTTAATGTTTTCTTCTCCTGGGATAGGGTTGCCAGATTTAGTAACAGTCAACAAACATACAATAATAACAAAACAGACTATCCGGTTAAATCTGAACATCGGGTAAGCACATATATAATTTTTTAGTGTGAGAATATGTCATGCAATAGTGGGGACATACTTATACTAAAAATTATTCACTATTTATCCAAAAATTCAAGTTTAACCAAGCATCCTGTATTTTATCTGACAACCCTATCTTTGACCATTATGGATAACAGAAATTGGGTCTTTCTCTTTCGACTGGGTGCGATGGCTCATGCTTGAAACCTATAGGTTACATAGATTATATTTATGTAGAATCTAGAACATTTTCATCACCCCAGAAATTTTCCTTATGGCCCATTCCAATAACAGACAACTACCGATCTGATTTTCTTTCTTTTTTGTCACTGATTAGTTTTGCCTGTTCTAGAGCTGTAGGGAAATAGAATCACACGGCATGTACTCTTTTGTGTAAAGCTTCCTTCTTTCAGCATCATGTTTTTGAAATTCACCCATGTAGTGTGTATCTGTAGTTTATTTTTAATTGTTGAGCAGTGTTTACTTTTATGACTGAACCACAAAATGTTAAGCCATTCACCTGTTGGGGAACACTGGTGATGTTTCTGATTTGTAGCTATTGTAAATAAAATGATCATGAACATTCCATATATGTATATATCCTCCCTTTCCCCTGCCTCCCACTAGTTCCTCACCTCTGGACAGATGGAACAGGAATGTAAACAACGCAGTCTGGGAAGTGTTTTACTAGGGAATGCTATTTTGGAAAATATTGGTTATTATATTGACTACCTACCAGCTTTGTTTTAGGGTCCAAATCTAGATTGGTTTTAGTTTTTCTCTTGGCTTCTTCTTACTTTGTTCTCAGTGCACACAGGACTTAGGTCCTCTCTAAAGTGATAGAACCAGTCTAGGACCCTCTGGATCCCAGGAACTCACTTAGAATAAGTCCTAATTCTATTCTGGATGTGAGGCACCCCTAGTAAGCTCTTTCTCATAGTCAAATAATATCATGAGGATGAGTGTGCCACTGACTTACTCTTCCATTCACTGCACATGTATTTAGTGGATGCTGTATGCTGTGCCCTGAGAATACGAAGACGAATACGGTTTGGCTCCTGCTCTGAGACTTGTGAGGAAATAGACAAGACAAATGGCCATTTCAATACAGTGTGATAAATATTTGGTAGAGGTAAGTATAGGATGCTGTTGGGAGTACCTTACAAATGCCCTTGACCCAAAGTGAAGGACATCCAAGAACACTTTCCAGAGGGTATGAAGACGAAACCATATAGTGACAGACCCAGGAGCAGTTAAATAGGCAGGTTGGAGAGGGAAGTGTGATTTGGACGGAGTGGCTTCTACAAAGTGCTGGGGGTGGGAGACTGTAAGTAGCTCCGAAGAGGGATAAGTGAGGCTAGAAAGAATGTGGGAAGCAGATATGACAAGTTTTTAGATTAAGCTGAAAGGTTTACTCTATATTATGCAAAGCTTCCGTGCACCTATATGTATACATGTGAGAAACAGGTCACAGACCACCCGTTATTTCTCTCTTCATTCCTTCTCATTTTGTTTTCAGTGAGTTTTTTTTCCACATTGTTCAGTTTTGTTTTGTTTTTTTTTTTTTATAAACTGCAAAATGCCCCAGTTTGGTGCCTTAAGCATGTGCTTATTCTTCAAATAAGGTTCATGATTAGTGCAAAGTGTACAATTGATGATGCTGTGTGAGATTTTCGAAAAAAAGAAAAGAAAAAGAAAAGAAAGAAAAAGACTCAGTATCAGGCCATACTTGAAGAGAAATTTCAGAATATTTGCTAGAACTGGATAACTGCTGACCCTAGCATCCTTAAATTAACCTCTCAGGAAATGCAAGATTTATAAGTTGTGGGCTTTTTTTTTCTTTTGAAAAAGGTCTTAATAATTCAAAGAACTTTTTAATGATTTTAAAAGTGCATGTTAAGTACTTGATGGATTGGATCAATTCAGTCTTTGTAGTGCTGTGTGTTGACATCCTCCTCTCTACATATGGAAATTCGACAGATGTACAGAAACGCTACACAGGATGGGATGTTTCTTTATGGCATTTCCTTGTGCATTTCATTGGAGAAAAGAAATGTGTATATGCACTTTATAGTGAGTCATTAACTATAAAAACAAGCTTATTCACAAACCTGCTTTGATCTGGATTTCCTGTGATTTATCTTTTCTGTTTTAGCATGCACTGAATTCCTGATTGTCATTAACTCCCCAAATATTTACATCACTCCAGATAATCAATGCTTATCACAGTCAATACAGATGTTACAAGATCCTAGAAGAAAGATGGTGTCAGCATAATAACATTTTAATTATTATAGCATGTGCTTTCAACTGTATCTTTTGTTTATAGCATCAGCTAATGAAGCTACTGTATATATCTAATTCATAGAAAGTATTAAAATGATTGAACATGTAAATTATAGCTTTTCCCACCAAAGACTTGAAGTAATAGTGTGTAACTGCTTGAAGGTACTAATGCTTGTTTAATTAATTTAAATCATGCTGGCAAGGCTATATTTTCACTTTCTGTTCCCCTGAGCTTGTACTTTCTGTGGAGTGACTCAACTATTATGTAAAACAAATTTGCTTGTGGATGTTTTAATGATGCTAAATACCTGATTTGAAATAACATATCGATTATGTTAATAAAATCACAAGATGGGCTATTGTAAGGGAAACTTAATGCTTATTTTATTTATTTGGCAAAATTCTGTTTGGGTTGTAAATTTTTACTTTATTTAATTTATTTATTTGTTTTTGAGTCCAAGTCTCACTGTGTTGCCCAGGCTGGAGTGCAGTGGCCTGCTCACAGCCACTGCTGCCCACCTGCTGGACTCAGGTGATCTTTTCACTTCAGCCTTCCAAGTAGCTGGGACTACAGGTGTGCACCACCACACCTGGCTAATTTTTTGATTTGTTGTAGAGATGAGGTCTTATCAAGTTGCCCAGGCTGGTCTTGAACCCGTGGGCTCAGGCAATCCTCTCACCTTGGCCTCCCAAAGTGCTGGGATTACAGGTGTGAACTGCGCCTGGCCTACTTTATCTTATTTTAAATATGTAGAATACAATTCAGGATTAGGTATACAAGTGGTTTGTAAATTTTATTTACAAGCATCATACACTTTATTTTTGTCTATGCTAACTATGAAATGCTGAAAAGTGCTGTGAAATCTGGGAAATACACTTTAGTTTCACAGTCACTATTTCTACAGAATTGTTAACTATTTTGGAGAATGAATAAGGGATTAGGTTTCTGGTGCAACACTGTCAGTAATATCTCAACCCTTTCCTTATAAATGGCACAGTTCTGCCAAGATGAGTTCACATTCGCTATGCTTATTGGAAGGACTGTGGGTTCACATCAAACTATTGCACCAAAGGCAACAGCACAAAAGTTATGCTGTGTGGAGGATGTACTGGAAGGATCAGACACATCCATCTCCATCAACTCATTTTCACTTGAAAGTTACATGTACAGCGAGGGTGAGAACTTGTTGATAATTAAAAGTGAGAGATCTGGCTTTCTTTCCCCCCCAGCTTTTTACAAGGAATATTTGCTTTGATACAATAAAATACCCTTGCCCCTTCCCAGGTGTGGGGCTAGACAATTTGTGAACTATATTGTCAATAAAATAAGAGCTATCACAGAGACTCAACATTTTTTATGAAGCACTGGAAGAACTATCCCATAATATCCAGGCTATGGTTGTAATGAGAGGAGGCCTGTGATGCTAGCTAAGAGACTCCTTTTTTTTTTTTTTTTAAGAATCTGCTGAAATAAGGGTTTATGGAAAGACACCATGACTGAGTTAGCAAACCTGGGTTCCATGCCCAGTACTTCTTCTGCTGAGGCTTCAGAAAAGTACCATCTTGAGAAAGGAGGGAGCTCTATCACGGGGAAAAACTATGAGGTATGTTTTGCTTCCTAATGCTCCATTCTCTAAGGGTCTAACTTGGCTACAATCTCTCAACCAAACAGTTTGTAGATATTTTTCTTTTTCAGTTCAAGGTCTTCACTGAATATGCCGAGCCTCCTCACAAGGACTGGTGCATGAAGATCTGGAGTCAGTAAGGAGGATCATCTGGGGTCTCAATTTTAAAGACAATGTAGAGAACAGAAATCTTCCTCATGAGAAAATGTTATGGTGATGCAAGAAAGTCTGTGAAATGCTGAGAGGGCCATGAAAGCAGAACATCTTATAGTCTTAAAAAAGGGCTTGAGAATTTTATCCAGTTCATGTCTTCGACTTAAAACAAAACTAGATAGAAACCATTCTGGAAAAAATGTGTGTAACACTTGTTCAAGACTAAAAAAAAAAAAAAGAGGCAAAAACTACAGAGAAGCAAAAGTACTTTTCACATTCTTCCCAGCAGGCCATTCTATTCCTTAAAATATCATTATAAGCTGGGCTTGGTGGCTCAGCCTGTAATCCTAGCAATTTGGGAGGGTGAGGTGAGTGGATTGCCTAAGCCCGCGGGTTCGAGACCCGCCTGGGCAATTTGGCGAGACCTCATCTCCTCAATAAATCAAAAATTAGCCGGGTGTGGTAGCACGCGCCTGTAATTCCAGCTACTTGGAAGGCTGAGGCGGAAGGATCACCAGAGCCCAGCAGGTTGAGGCTGCTGTGGCTGGGAGCGGCCACTGCACTCCAGTCTAGGTGACAGAGTGAGACTCCAACTCAAAAAAAAAAAAATCATTATAACTGAATTCCTTTAATTACCTTACCCCAATCTAGAGTATGACATATACATTTTATTTCTAAATTTTGCCATCTGTTTACACCATTTTGAACTTTGAACAAATAAAGAGATAATTTTGATAAAGTATGGGAAGTAAAATAAAAGAGGTAGGCATGAAATATTATGGAGAGTTGTAGAGATTGGGTATCTAAACCAGTTGGGGCCAGCACAGTGGCTAATGCCTGTTATCTCAGCACTTGGGTGGCTGAGACAAGAGGATTGCTTGAGCTCAGGGATTCGAGACCAGCCTGGGCCACTTGACAAGACCTTTTCTCTACAATAAATAAAAAAATTAACCAGGCATGATGGTGCACACCTGTAGTTCCAGCTACTTGGAGGGCTGAGGCTGAAGGATGCCTCAGCCCAGCTGGTTGAGGCAGTGGTAGCCATGAGTGTGCCACTGCACTCCAGGGGAACAGAATGAGATTCCGACTAAAAAACAAAACAAAACAAAAACAAAACAGTTGGGAGCAGAAGTCTCAAGAAAGGGTTCCTGGGGGTTTGTTGATTGCTGGAGGATAAGAGGATTAAGCAGTGACTAGAGATAAGGCCTTTGTGGGCAGGGGCATATGTCAATGTCCAGGCTTTTCTAATGACATCCATTTATAGAAATTTTTCTTCCTTCCTTCCTTCCTTCCTTCCTTCCTTCCTTCCTTCCTTCCTTCCTTCCTTCCTTCCTTCCTTCCTTCCATCCTTTCTGTTTTTGAATTGAAGTCTCATTTCATCGCCCAGGCTGGACTGCAGTGGCACACGCACAGCCACCTCAGCATCAACCTGCTGGGCTCAGGTGATCCTTCCGCCTTAGCCTTCCAAGTAGCTGGAATTATAGGTGCGTGCTACCACACCCGGTTTATTTTTTGATTTATTGTAGAGACAGTCTCAACAACTTGCCCAGGCTGGTCTTGAACCCCTGGACTCAGACCATCTTCTCGCCTTGGCCTCCCAAATTGCTGGGATTACAGACTGAGCTCTGTGCCCAGCCCATTTATAGAGATTTTTCAAGACCTAAACCAAAATGTGAATTTATTTTAAATATTATATGCTTTTTAGAATGAAAGAAAAAAGTTTTCATTCTTTGACAGAATTAAAATTCAAAAATTCGAGGTAGCTGAAAGGTTATTTTTTTCTTGTATCAATCTTCGTTTTGTAGAACAACATTGCCGTATGCCATTTAAAGTGTTACTCATTGCTCTGTTTAATATTAGAACAGTGATTCAACAGTCAAAGGAATCTAGGATGTATGAATCAATTAAAAAAAAATGCAACTGTGCTTAGAGAGTCAACATTTTTTAAAAAGAATCAATTCATGTAGAAATGCCCCGTTTTTCCTCAATATATATTCTGAACAAAGTTCTCAGGATTTACTAAATTTTTATTATTTTGGATTTATGTTAACTTGGAATTAATGCTACATTAATACTTGGGGCAGTTTTAAAAAATGAATGATAACGTTAATGATAAATTAACTGAAAATAATTTATTTTAATTAATTTAAAATATATCTAAAATAATTGTTATTCCTTTAATTTAATTTAATTTAATTTATTTTGAATAAGGGTCTCACTCTGTCACTCAGGCTAGAGTGCAGTGGCACAATCACAACTCACCATAGCCTCGACTTCCTGAGCTCATGCAGTTCTTCCACCTCAGCCTCCTGAGTAGCTGGAACTACAGGTGCATGCTACCACACTCTGCTTTTGTTTTTTGTAGAGGTGAGGTCTTACTATGTTACTCAGGCTGGTCTCGAACTCTTAGGCTCAAACAATTCTCCTACCTCAACCTCCCAAAATGTTAGGATTATAGCTGTGAGCCACCACGCTTGGCTCCATATATTAAAGTTAGATCCTTCTAGGCATGAATTCCAAAGATACCAATTGTGTTCTTTCCCAAAGATACAAACTGTTCTTCCAAATACTAAAGTTGCATTTTTGAACTATTTCATAACTTAAACTTTTCTCCAAATTGCATGTACCTTTCAATTTATTAATACTTTGCTCATTAGTCTAGTGAAATATGCAGGCTAATTTATTTCTTTACTAGATATGCAGAACAGACATGGTCTATATGCTATAAACCTCAAGATTTAGAAAACCAAATACGCATGGTTGCTCAAATCTGTAATTCCAGAACTATGGGAGGCTGTGGCAGAAGGATTGCTTGAGGCCAGAAGTTTGAGACCAGCCTCAGTAACATAGCGAGACACTGTCTCCATTTTTTTTTTTTTTTTGAGTTGCATCTCACTTTCTCAGTCAGCCTGGAGTGTAGTGGCACAATACAGCTCACTGTAGCGTCAACCTCCTAGGCTGTGCCTCAGGCTCCGGGGTAGCTGGGATTACAGGCACACCACCATGCATGGCTATTTTTCTTTTCCTACAGAGATGAGGTTTTACTAAGTTGCCCAGACTGGACTTGATCTTCTGGCCTCAAGCCATCATCTCGCCTTGGTCTCCCAAAGTGCTAGGATTGCAGGCATGAGCCACTGTGCCAGGCCCACAGGGAGACACTGTATTTACAAAAAATAAAAATAAATGAGCTGAGTGTGGTGGTGTGTACCTGTAGCTTCAGTTACTCAGGAGGCTGAGGCTGGAGGTTCACTTGAGACCAGGAGGAGCTGGAGGTTGCAGTGAGCTATATCATGCCATGCATTCTAGCCTGGGAATTAAATTAAAAAATTTAAAACAAAACCCAAATATGGGTTAGGGGCACATAGCTCCTCAGTGCAACTCCAGGGTGTACCATTCATATAACTACAATCTGAATGGTGACCAGTCCTTGGAGTTGCACAAAGTGCCTGCCTTGAAGTTTGGGATGTGGGGTTTGAAGAAGAATATTTTTGGCTGGACTCGGTGGCTCAGCCTGTAATCCCAGTGCTTTGGGAGGCTGAGGTGAGTGGATTGCCTGAGCCCGCGGGTTCGAGACCTGCCTAAATAAAAAATTAGCCAGGCGTGGTAGCGCATGCCTGTAGTTCCAGCTACTTGGAAGGCCAAGGCGGAAGGACCGCTGGAGCCCAGCAGGTCGAGGCTGCAGTGGCCAGGAGCGGCCACTGCACTCCAGTCTGGGTGACAGAGTCAGACTCCAACTCAAAAAAGAAAAATAAAAGAAAAGAAAAAGGATATTTTCTAAAATATAAACACCTTCACTCAATCAACTGTACCACCATTCCTGTCTAATTTTTTGATTTATTGTAGAGATGAGGTCTTGCAAGTTGCCCAGGCTGGTCTCGAACCACTGGGCTCACGCAATTCTCTTGCCTTGGCTTCCCAAAGAGCTGGGATTACAGGTGTGAGCCACTGCACCCAGTTGAACTATTTTTTTAAAACCAATTTTGCAGTACTAATGTTCAAAGGTATTATTGGTCTAGTAGCTTTGACATCATAGACTGTCAGAATGATGTTTCATTTTCATGGATCTGAAAGAATAGGTGAGGAATTGAGACTGGGAGACAATTCTGATAAGACACGAGGGACATGTACTCAAATTTCCTAGATTCTAGAGACGAAATGAGCATTCAACTGTTTTGCTCTCAAATTTATAAAATCCTGCTTTTCTTAATGATTCTATACGTACTGCAATAATATGCTTGCTTATATGAGAGGAGAATAATAAATGCTTAATAAATGATAAACCTAGCATGCTGTTATTTAAAATAGAAGCTTTACATTAAGATACATACGTATACATCCATGTATACTGTATATGCATAAATGAGCATATATATTTTGAATTATGAATACGTTATAGTATCATTTCTGTCTATAGTACTAAGATCAAAGATATACTTTTTCCTCCTTTCTCTGCCTGTTTTTTTCCCCCTTCTTATTCTGCCTGGGTGACTGCAAGTATCCTCAACTTTTTAGAATACTAAAAGACTGGAAGATGATTTAGAAAACATGAGATTTGAATTCTTAAACTTTGGTTTGTTAGATGGAAAGAAAGCTCCAGACAGCCAGTCATTTTTATCATGTGGACAGTGCCGAACCAGAAGCTAGTGCTTACATATGTTGAAAACAATCCTAGGATGTGTTAACCAGGCAATTTTGACTTCGTATTTTTGCATCAGATCATAAAATGATTTCAGAGTGGCTTTTTTGAACAATCCATAGATATGTCAGTTCCCAAATTCTATTATTTGCTTCTTGGTGTGAAAAAATAATTATTTTATGATTGCATGCTTTAATGATTTTTGATCACTCGTTCTTTATAGTTAGTTAAGAATAAAACCACTTCTCATCATTTAAAATGCCATGTGTATTTAACAATTTTGTTTTCCTTTGACATTGTGAAATGAAACCTACATTTTTTGGAATTACACACCAAACTATTATAAAAATGAAGTGTTAGAAATCAATTCAAATGCTAAATACAAAGGACATCTTTGGCTCATTAAGTAAAAATATCTCATTTAATGAGCAGGAAAGCACTGGAGCACACTGAACCCTGACACAAAGCAAATTATTGAAGTGATAAATTATATTTTATGGGGAGTGTAAAAGTTAATAATACTCAGGGGCCTGGTAATAAATGCAGAGGTGTAACTAACTTCATCGACTGCTTTACTTACAAACATGCCATATGTACTTAGTTACTTGAGCTGACCATAAAAAGAACAGAAACCATGCAAGGATTCATACAGCTACCTTAGTACGATTATTTTTCAGTGTATCTTTTGGATCACATCATTTTAAGAAATCCTTGTTCTTTTTCTTTCTGTCATTTGCAACATTCTGCTTCTTTCATTTTTGTTTTCACTTTTGGCCAAGTATTTGACCTTGTAGCAGTTAAAGCTGCAGCCTGCTCCTTATCTCTCAGCAGGCCTCATAAAATCAGCCATGCATTCATCCTCTCTGGTGTCCCACAAATGACCTCAGACCTCACTTTGAGAGGACCAACTTGTCCTATGAAGAAATGGGTGGGTTAACTTTTGTCTTGGCACCTCCCTAGCTCTTTCCTAAACACACATTTCTCAGTAACGTTGAATAGAGCCATAAACGAATGTGGTCAATAAACTCCATCCATACTTTGCTAAGATGCCCAGAGATCTGTTCAGCAATCTGTCCCCACGAGCAGGAGGGCTGAGAAGAGTTGAAGCAAATGTCTGGTTAATCACAGGTACACGCTGAGAAAGAAGTTAAAGCAAAGAACTGCCTTTTATTTTTCAATTTCAATGACACATTTTTTTCTGCATTGATTCTGCTTAAAAATAATTTTTTTTTTTTTGAATTGGAGTCTCACTCGGTCGCCCAGACCAGAGTGCAGTGGCCGCTCCTGGCCACCGCAGCCTCTACCCTCTGGGCTCCGGCGATCCTTCCGCCTCAGTCTTCCGAGAAGCTGGAACTACAGGCGCACGCTACCATGCCCGGCTAATTTTTTGATTTATTGTAGAGATGAGGTCTCGCCAAGTTGCCCAGGTGGGTCTCGAACCCATGGACTCAGGCAATTCACTCACCTCGGCTTCCCGAAGCGCGGGATTGCAGGCTGAGCCACCAAGTTCGACCAAAAATAATTTTTAAAAATCTTTTTACTTGACTACTGTCTGGTTTTGAATTATGGGAAAATTCTAATGTTAAATAATTTTGCTTCTCTTGAGGTTGATTTTAGATACAAATATAACTTATTGATGCTACTTGAATGATTTTTTTCTTGGACTTGGCAAATGATATAGGCTTAGAAATGTTTTGTTTGTTCTTTGAGAAGGGGGTTTGGTTTGATGTCTAGACTGGTCTCAGAACTACTGGGCTCAAGTGATTCTCCTATCTCAGCCTTCTGAGTAGCTAGGATTACAGGTGTATGCCACTGTGCCTAATTAGAATCTTGATTCAAAGCTAATTTTAATCTGTGGGACTACTTTGAGGCTAGTTGCAGAGTGAGAAGCACCACATTTCCTTCATGCCAGAGCAAATATGATTTATGTGGTGTTTCACACCTCTGAGCTTTGCATATTCTATTTTCTCCAGCTGGGCTGCTTTTCCTTTTTGTCCATTCAGCAAACTCCAATTGACATTTCAAACCAGCTCAGAGGTGAATTCTTCTGACCCTGACCCTTCTCCTTTTCTTCCTCTTCAGGTTGAACTGGTTATTCTTTCTTTGCTACTTGTTTGATATATTTATATTACTGTATTATTCTTCTCCTTGTATTATGCTTTATTCATATTTCCCGCTAGGCTGCAAGATTCATGAATATGGAAACCTTGCCTCAGCCACTGTTGGATATCTAACATCTAGCACAGATAGTGGCCAATAGTGGTGGAGAAAGGAAGGGAGGATGGAGGGAAAGAAGGAAGGAAGGGAAAAAGAAAGAAGAAAGGAAAAAGGGAAGGAAGGAAGAAGAGGAAAGGAAGGAAAGAAAAAAAGGAAGACCTTTCTAATCATATATGGCGCCTTTGTGCAAAACTACCTCCTTAGGAAAAGATGTCCCTTTCTCTGGACTGATGGAGTCTTGGGCCAGGGTACACATATGGTTAGTGGAGAAGTGATTGGATTTCAGTCCTCATTCTTTCTCTCTTAACATGAGGAAGAAGAGAATAAATAGGGAGAAAGAAAGAAACAGAAGGTGAGGAAAAGGGAGATAGGTTTGTCTTCATTCCTGGACTACGGACTCTCTAAGGGCAAGTTTGAGTTCCTAGAGCCAGCCAGGCTCTGTGGCTCAGCCTGTAATCCCGCGCCTTTGGGAGACTGAGGTGAGTGGATTGCCTGAGCCCGTGGGTTCGAGACCCGCCTGGGCAAGTTGGCGAGACCTCATCTCTACAATAAATCAAAAATTAGCCGGGTGTGGTAGCGTGTGCCTGTCGTTCCAGTTACTTGGAAGATTGAGGCGGAAGGATCGCCGGAGCCCAGCAGGTCGAGGCTGCGGTGGCCGGGAGCGGCCACTGCACTCCAGTCTGGGCAACAGAGCGAGACTCCAACTCCAAAAAAACCAAAAAACAAAAAACGAGATCCTAGAGCCTTAGAAGAGTGTCTAGCACATAGCAGCAACTCTCACATATTGATTGAATTGAATTATTGATATGTGAGAGATTGTGCCAGGTTGCTTTATAATGTTCCAGCGAACTGAAATAGGAGAGATCACAAAGAAGGAGGATAGTTGCAAAATGGGGAGAGATGAACATGGCAATGGGAGGAGAGTTTGGACACTGTTACTTACTGTTGGCTAGCACAAGAGAGTTGAGCTGAGTGGCCCAGAAACACTGCAGTGAGTGCCACAGATTGTTATAGTTTTGCAGAAACATTTTATTAATTTTTTCAGGTTGTTTTCTAGAGATAGACATTATTATTATTATTATTTTTGAGTTGGAGTCTCACCCTGTCACCCAGACTGGAGTGCAGTGGCTGCTCCCGGCCACCGCAGCCTCGACCTGCCGGGCTCCGGCTATCCTTCCACCTCAGCCTTCCAAGTAGCCGGAATTACAGGCATGTGCTACCACGCCTGGCTGATTTTTTAATTTATTGTAGAGATGAGGTCTCGCTGCCTGGGCGGGTCTCGAACCCGCGGGCTCAGGCAATCCACTCACCTCAGCCTCCCAAAGGCGCGGGATTACAGGCTGAGCCACCTAGCGGTTTTTCTTCTTGAGAAACTTGTCCATGGCAGGCCTTGCTGCCACGAATCTTCCTTTTCCTCCCCTTCTTCTCGCTAATAAACTGTTTTAAAACTTAAAACAAAAACAAAAACAAATAAATATCCAAGAAGATCACAATAAACAAAATAGAGAATCAATTTCTGAAAAACAAATCTGCATATGATAAGGATCAGTTATCCTAAGGAGAGACATTCACATTTTAGACAGTTACTAACGGGAACAGGATTTATTGTTTAAGAATTTTAAGATTATCTTTTTTGACCCAAATTATAATCATCTTTAAAAGCAAATATATATAGAATTCATTTTGATAGTATAATCTGATCCTTTGAAAGTGATAATTAATCTACCACCAGGGTGCAAATTCCATCTTTACTACTTAAGATTCGAACTCAGAGACTGTAATGGTGAGATGACGTATGTAGTATCCTTAGCACAGAGCTTGACATCTATTAGAATTATTACCACAACTACATGGCAAAATATTTTACTTTTTTAATGTAATGCAGATGTTTTTGTTTTTGCCTATACGGTCTATTTTGCCTTGAAGAAGTGGCTCTCTTTCACCCTCAGTTCTTGGGAGCTTGTCATGTCCCTTGACTACCATGGTGGACACTTCACAAAGCTAGCCCATCGAGAACTAACCGGTGTCGATTCGGAACTCATGTGTGTGAAGCATTCCCTTTAGCTAGTGTTGCAAACTGGAGCTGCTGGTGACCGTTTTTTTTTTTAACTTCACCCAGAAGATCTGCCTGAGAAACTTGCCATTGCCAAAGGTAGCAGAGCCCAGTGCTGTTGTGAGAGATTCTAAGTGATGATGATGAGCATCTGGATCCAGTTCTGATTGAAGCTAGAGCTAGAGGCTAGAACTCTCTCTAGACTTTTCAATCTGTCAACTTAGAGTAAGTTGGGTTTTCCCGAATTTGCAAATGAAAGAGTCTCAACTAATGATAATCTGATTAGTGTAATTCATAATAGAGTATTGGCAACAGTAGATACCGCCCTCCACCATGCTTATTGACTATGGGAATGTTGAAGCTATCTCCATTTCATGTTAATGAATTTATCTTTAGCAAGTATCCTCCTTCTAGTTAAATGATAGACTCCTTAATGAAAAGGAAATTTAACTATTCACAGTGATGATTTATCCAACGATTAGAGCGTATAGTTTTTTTTTTTTTAAATGAAAACATATTCATGTGTTTACTGGATATCTCTTGGGAAGCCACTCCAAGGAAAGGACTGCATCTCACTCATTTTAGCACAGCTAACCCTGGTCACAGTGTCTGCCATGTCATAAATGGTGACTGGACATTTGTTGATTTTTAACTGATTTGCCTGCCTCATAGGCGGAGTATAGGCCTGTCCTTCCTTCCTCCTTCCCTCCCTCTGAGAAAATTTTAAAAGATACTAAAAAGTACAAAGATTTATGTAAGAAGCAGTTTTGTTTCCACCTCACAGTAACAATTAATATTTTGCCCTGTTTTTTTCCAGTCTTTTAAAATCTTCCCCCTTCGATCTCCTCCGTTTTTTCCTCCCACCCCTTCTTCTAGGCCGTAGCGGTCATCAATTTAGTGTGTATGCTTCCTGCTTATTTACTATAACCATGCATGCTACTACACATCTATTAGCAATATACATAATTGCTTTATATGTGTGTTTAATAAGCTACATTCAGGGTCTTGCTATACATATTGTCCAACGCATATTTTAAAATTAACACTGTGCTTTTGTGAACTATCCATTTTGATCCTTTTCGACTGTAACATATTTATTTGAATTAATTCACTATGTTTCATTTATCTTTTGATGGACACAATATCTTCTGTGTCTATGACAGACTTTTATAAACCTGTTTTCACAAAAAATTCATTACACTGTGTTTAAAATTTATAATCATTGCAATTTAAATTTCCAAATGAAATCACTGGGAGACAATTAGAAAAATTATATGAAACAGAAGTTCTGTATGATTAGTTATACTGGATGCAGTTTTCTTATTCTGCTTCTTGGGTATATTAACTGTCTATGATGCACATATATCTTTACCTTACTCTTTCTTTTAAAATGCTTGTCTCTGACTCATTAGGAAAGAATGAAATGGCCATTTGCTCTGCTTTCATTGACCTCTTTGTTGTATTTTGAACACCCAGGCACATCCCACCTCAGAACCCTTGCACCTGCTGTTCCCTCTGCCTGAACTGCATCTCCAGATCTCCACCCTCCTCATCTCCTTAAGGTCTCTGCTCAGATATCATTATCTCAGCAAGGCCTACCCTGACTACCCTATTTAAAATCAAACTCTTCCCTCTCTTCCAAATGCCTCCCCCGTATTTTTTTTTGCTGTCTTTTTCTGTACAACACTGACTGTCTTTCATACTACATATTCTGATTTTTAATTTATTTATTGTTTAACTTCTCAGTAAGGCTTAGGCTCACGAAAGTAGGAATTTCATCTGTCTTATTTTTACCATTGCTGTGTCCTCGGTGTCTGGAACAATGAATGGCCTATAAAATGCTTGACAGTGTGTTGAATGAATACATAAAAGGTAGAAAATATGAAAAATGCAGAAAATATAATGTAGAAGATAGAAAAGCTCTCATACCACCTAACGCCAGTCAGGATGGCCATCTTCAATAATTCAAAAATCAACAGATGCCGGAGAGAATTCAGGGGGAAGGGAACACTTCTACACAGTTGGTGGGAGTGTTAACTAGTACAACCTCTGTGGAAAACAGTGTGGTAATTCCTAAAAAATCTAAAAATCGTCCTTCTATATGACCCAGCAATCCTCCTTCTGGGAATATATCCAGAGGAACTCAAATCATTTTATAAAAAAGATACCTGCCCACATAAGTTGATTGCAGCACTATTCACAATAGCAAAAACATGGAACCAACTGTGCTGCCCATTGAAACTGGACTGGATGAACAAAATGTGGTACATATACACAATGGAATACTACACAGCCATAAAGAAGGATAAATTATGGACTTCACAGCAACTTGGATGGATTTAGAGTTTATACTACTCAGTGATCTATCATAGAAACAGAACTGAATAATACACGTTCTCACTCATAAGCAGACCCTGAACATTTATTATAATACTATAAGAAAGGGATCAACAGTAACGGGAAACTGCCTGGCGAGTGGGGGCATTTCACATCCACAAGGGTACATGATCTCAAACCAGGCAAAGTGGGGACCAGAGGGAGACCCAAAGTTTACCTGTAAAATGATCACTTATCTAACTAATCCTGAATTGTATCCCACATCTTTCAAATAAATAAATTTTAAAAACCTGCATCAGTAGAAAATGTATAATGTAAAATACTACTACTAATAAGAAAATCTCTCATAAGCCTACTGCTGAGAAGTAACACTTTGTTATATTGACTTTTAATGTTTATAGATGTTTATTTTTTACTTAGTTGAGATTATGTAGTAAGCATGCAGGATTTTTGAAAAAAGTGTATCCTATTGTTTTAGTTTGATATGATAAGCAAATCTAAAATTATTGGACTTAGTTCAAACCCTCATATTCCCTCATATTGATATATTGTAAGTTCCACTATAAATTCCTATTAGTTGGGCTTTTTAGGTCATTTTAAATTTTAGATTTTATAAATGACACTATGATGCATGTCATTGTTGATAAACATTCATCTGTTTCGTAGTTTTAAACAATATATTTGTAGAAGTAGAATTACTGCATTTGAGTAAATAATGAATATTGCCAGGAACTTTCCCCCAGAGAGATATTGATTACTCTAGTATCCATGCTATATGAAAATGTTCATTTAATTTCATTCTTTTCATTGGCATTTTTCTTTCTTTCTTTCTTTTTTTTTTTTTTTTGAGTTGGAGTCTCACTCTGTCGCCCAGGCTGGAGTGCAGTGGATGATCACAGCCACCACAGCCTCGATTCTTCTGCCTCAGTTTTCCAAGTAGCTGGAACTATAGGTGCGTGCTACCACGCCTGACTACTTTTTCTGACTTCTTTTAGAGACAAGGTCTCACCAAGTTGCCCAGGCTGGTCTTGAACCCCTGGGTTTAGACAATCCTCTAGCCT
>NW_007245998.1:140835-141240 GCF_000164805.1 Carlito syrichta
GCCTCAGCCTTCCAAGTAGCTGGAACTATAGGTGCGCGCTACCACGCCCGGTTAATTTTTTGATTTATTGTAGAGTTGAGGTCTCGCCAAGTTGCCCAGGTGGGTCTCGAACCTGTGGGCTAAGGCAATCCACTCACCTCAGCCTCCCAAGGCGTGGGATTATAGGCTGAGCCACCGAGCCCAGCTTGTACCACATTTTTTTATCCAGTCCTCTTTCAGTGGGCAGCACGGTGGGTTCCATGTTTTTGCTATTGTGAATAATGCTGCAATAAACATGCGTGTGCCGGTATCTTTTTCACAGAGTGATTTGAGTTCCTCTGGATATATTCCCAGTACGGGGATTGTGGGGTCGTATGGAAGGTCGAGTTTTAGATCTTTTAGGAATTGCCAAACTGTTTTCCACAG
>NW_007245998.1:141260-170871 GCF_000164805.1 Carlito syrichta
CAAGGTCTCACCAAGTTGCCCAGGCTGGTCTTGAACCCCTGGGTTTAGGCAATCCTCTAGCCTCCGTCTCCCAAAGTGCTGGAATTACAGACTTGAGCCACTGTGCCTGGCCTGATATTTTTAAATAAGATGAATGGGCTGGGCTCAGTGGCTCAGCCTGTAATCCCAGCACTTTGGGAGGCTGAGAAGAACAGATCACCTGAGCCCACGGGTTCGAGACCAGCCCAGGCAACTTGGCGAGACCTCGTCTCTACAGTAAATAAAAAATTAGTCGGGCATGGTAGTGCTCGCCTATAGTTCCAGCTATTTGGAAGACTGAGGTGGAAGGATTGCTGGAGCCCAGTAGGTCGATGCTGGGGTAGCCGTGAGTGTGCCAGTGCACTTCCACCTGGGCAACAGAGTGAGACTCCAACTTAAATAAATAAATGAATAAATAAATAAATAAACAAACAGATAAATAAATAAATAGATAAATAAAAATAAAATGAATGTGCTATTTTGATAGAGAAAAAGTAGTTATCTTGTTTTATTTGCATTTCTTTGTCAGACAAGAAGAAGCAAAAGGAGGAGGAGTAGAAGAAGAAGAAAAAGAGGAGGAGGAGCAGCAGGAGGAGAAGTCTGTTTCTGCTGTTTTAAGTAATGAGAGGAAGAATGGCAATGGAGAGAGGAGAGTCTGGGGATGAGGTACTCGTCTCAGTATCCCTCACTTTCAGTCAAGAGAAGGGAGATAGTTTGTTAGGTCCAGAGGATTTCTGAGGAAAAAAAAAGTGTTGAATTTCACATGTGAAATTGGAAGAAGATTCTGTTTTGTAGAATGCCTCAGCACCAAACTTAGTATGCCCACACCAGAGGAAAAGCAAAAAAGGTAAAATGGCCCGGTAGTGAAAGAATGCATGGTGGGCTGCTTTACCTCTAGACTGAATGCCACAGTCAGACTTCGGGGAGACTGCAGCTTCAGCAAGAGTGGAGGGAGTCAAAGCCAGCTTGGCAGGGAGAGCACCCTGTTTCAAGTAGGAGATCACAGTATAGATGTAGCAGTAGCTGGACTCAAGAAGTATTTAGGTTACAGGAAACAGCAGAATTTTCTGGTGAGGAAGAAGGAGGAGAGAAGGGTAGAAAGGCGTCAGGAATTGTCTCCCTATTTCTGGCACAAGTAATTGAGTAAATGATAATGCCATTTACTAAGATATAGAATATTAGAAGGAGAAAACCTTCTGGAACATTGGAATCCAGAACTGGCTTGTGTACACATCAAGTATGAAGTGCCCATGAAATATCCAAGTGAGTGTGGGCTTCAGAAGAGATATCTGCACTGGAAATACATATTTAGAAGCTACTGACCTATCTGTAGTAAATGAAGGCATGGGAGTAGATGAGAAGGTCTAGAAAGAGAGTGGAGAATGAGAAGGAGCCTTAGAACTGAGTCTGAAGGAACTCCAACAGTTAAATTAGTGGGAGAAAGGAAGGCAAAAGAGTGTGTGTGGGGGCGGGGGGCATGGGTGAGGGAGGGCCAAAGGGTTGGATAAAAGCTATGAGGCTATGATGTCAACATTTGTCATAATACTATAAGAAAGAGATTGTCACTCATATAATGAACCTTGAACATCCAATGTAATACTATAAGAAAATGACTGATGGTACTGGGAAACTATGGGGGAGTGGAGGGAGATGGGATCAACAGTGGCAAATATCTGTCTGGGGATGGGGAAACACCTCTTATCAACAGGGTGCCTGAATGAAACGTAATTGTACACCTAACCCTTAACTGTACCCCACAAAATCATAATAAAAAATATTGATTAAAAAAAAGAAAAAAAAAAAGAAAGAGATTGGCAGTAACTGGAAACCGCTGGGGGTTTTGAGGGGGGTGGGGCACACAACATTAATAAGGATACCTGATCTCAAACCAGGCAAAGTGGGGACCAAAGGGAGGCCCACACTTTATCTGTACGATGACCACTTATCTACCTAATCCTGAATTGTACCCCACGCCTTTCAAATAAAAAAAAAAAGAGATCTGAAAGAAGGTTTTTAAAAGAGAAGGGAATGGTGAGCTATTGAAATTTCGAGGTGGTGGTGTGCTCTGCCCAGATTCCTTTTACCAGGAGATTACATCTATGCTTCTCTGGAAAACAATTTTTTGCAGTTATCTATCAATTGTCTATCTATCTATCTATCTGTCTATCTATCTATCTATCTATCTATCTATCTATCTATCTATCTATTCTCTTTCCTTTTATATACATTTTACTGATAGGAAGGATACAATTTACCAATAATAATAAAACATTCAACACTCTTTATTCTATATAATCAGTTTTCATAGAATCCTTTCTCTCCAACTTTTGTATTCATAGCCTACATATATATCCAAATCCAAATGGTGAATAAATGCAGTTATTAAATAAATGCTGGTTGATTTTTTTAAACATTAGTGAAATCTAAAATAATTATTATTCCTTTAACCTAACTTAATTGAATTTAGTTATTTATTTTGAGTCTCACTCTGTCGCCCAGTCTGGAGTCAGTGGCACAATCACAGCTCATCGCCGCCTCAACCTCCTGGGAGCATGCAATCCTTTCACCTCAGCCTCCCAAGTAGCTGGCACTGTAGGCATAGGCCACCATGCCCAGATAATTTATTATAAGCTTTTTGTAGAGACGAGGTTTTGCTGTGTTTCTCAGGCTGGTCTTCTCCTGGGCTCAAGCAATCTACCTACCTCAGCTTCCCAAAGTGCTGTGATTGCAGACAGGCATGAGCCACCATGGCTGGCCTCCATTACCTTTTTAGATGATCAACAAAACAATAAACTCGGCCCCAATTTTTAGGGCTTATCTGTTTCCATGACATAAATATTCCCATCATGCCTGATATCAAGCTACCAATGTGATGTCACTGAATTGAGAGTTGGAAAGAGGATACTCATTGGTGTATCATCATTTAGTGTTTCTACCTACTGAATATAATAGATGCAATTAATTTCAAAGACATGGGTAAAATATAGCAAAATAATTAGGAAGTGATGAGTTTTGATTATTTATTACTTTTGTTTTTAATATATACTTTATTTACTTATAAATTTACATACCTGTAAATTAATTTTTAATAATGGCTATTTTAAACAACCAGCTTGCAAAATTTGGGGAAATTTAAAATGGACTCTTGCTAGCTATACAAACCAGCCTCAGTATACTACTGTCCCTCATTCCACCCTGTTTCCTACAGCTAATGACTGACTGATATGGAGGGATAAAAGCCCACCTCTTTCCCTCTATGGGGTGATTCATAGCACCCACTGCGGATTTGGTTGAAGCTAATCTCAAGGTAGCATGACATTCTTGCTTAGATTTTTTTTCTCTCTGCTCTATGATGCTTCTCTCACTCCCTTCTCCTGAGACTACTCCATGAATAAATCATTTGTACAAAAATACTCATCTCAGGCGTTGCTTCTGGGAAGTCCGAATCATCTTATTAAGAATACTTTTAGTAAGTCCGGAGCGGTGGCTCACGCCTGTAATCCCAGCACTTTGGAAGGCAAAGGCGAGAGAATTGCCTGAACCCAGGGATTGAAACCAACCCAGGCAATTTATCGAGACCTCGTTTCTACAATGAATCAAAAAAATTAACTGATCATGGCGGCGCATGCCTGTGGTTCCAGCTACTTAGAAGGCTGAGGGGGAAGGATCAACTGCGCCCAGCAGGTCAACACTGCAGTGGCTGTGAGTGTGCTACTGCACTCCAGCCTGGGCGACAGAATGAGACTCCGACTCAAAAAAACAAAAACAAAAAAAACAAACTTTTGGTAGAATGGAAACCCAATTAAAATGATTGAGAAGAAATCCTAAAGTGAGGAAATGAAGACAGCCAGTGAACACAAAATATCTGAGAAGAACTAATGCAACTGAGTAAGAAGGTAAGTAGAATGTGGGTAAACTACAAAGCTGGCTGATGTTGCTGGACCGGCAAGTAAAAATCAGAGTGTGGCAGGAGAGGAGGCATTGAAATCAGTCCTTAGAGCTTCCTCCCCTAGCCTTTCATTCTCTTTCTTAGCTTCAGGGCATTTGTCCCATTTTCTAATTGTATTTTCATTTGTGTGTTTATAAATAATAACTGGCTTTTCCTCAACCGATTAAAAGCTCCCTGAAATGCAGGCATCTTGTTTTTTATTCTCAATTGAACCACCAGTGCCAAAAAACAGTGGATCTTTTAGAATAGCATTCATTAAATGAATGAATAAAAAAATGAATAACACATAGAAGGGCAGATGGATTAACACAAGTTTACGTGTTTTTGGTTTAGCATATTCAAATGAGTTCTTCGATGTAAAGCAAATTAAAACTAAGAGAAACAGTTGTTCATATTTACCTACATATTTACTTTTTCTGATACTCTTCACTTTGCATAGAGCTAAGTTCCCATGATGCATCATTCTCCTTCTACTTGAAGTGCTTCCTTTAACATTTTTACAGTGCATGTTCGCTGATATCAAACTCTTTCAGCTGTTCCTTATCTAAATACTATCATAATTTAGTCTTCTTTTACATGTCAGGAAAATATGCCTCTTGTTTAATAAAAAAATTCCCATACTACGTTTCCATTTTTATTATTAAGCCTATAAATGTAGAGAAAAATAAAGATTCTATATAAAAATATAACTGTAGTTATCTTTAGATGAGGGAATTATAACGAATTTTTTTACTTCTTTTTGCTCACCTAAGTTGTTTCATTTTGTCATATTCTTCCTTTTTTATTATGGTAAAATATACATGGCATCATTATTTATCATGTTAACCATTTATAAATGTACAATTTAGTGGCATGAAATGCATTCACAGTATTGTGTAATCATTACTACAATCTATACCCAAACCATTTTCATCATCCCCAACAAAAACTCTGTACTCATTAAGCAATAATTCCCACTGCTGTCCTTCTCCCAACTTCTGGTACTCTATTCTATTTTTTATCTTTACGAATTTGCTTATTCTAGGAAGCTCCTGTAAGTGGAATTATGCAATATTTGTCTTTCTGTGTCTGGTTTATTTCACTTAGCATAATGTCCTCAAGGTCCATCCATGTTGTAACATATATCTAAGTTTTATTTCTTATTATGGCTGAATAATATTCTATTATGTGTACATACACACACATACACACACCATATTTTGTTTATCCAAATGTCTGTTGACGGATTCTTGGGTTGTTTCCACATTTTGACCTTTGTGAATAATACTGCTATGAACCTGGGTGTACAAATATCTGTTTGCGTCTCTGCCTTGAATTCTTTTGAATATGTGCCTAGGAGTGAAAATGTTGGCATATGTGGCAATTCTATGTTTAACCTTTTGAGAAACCACTAGGCTGTTTTGTCAGCAGCAGCATCATTTTATTTTATTTTATTATTTTTAATTTTTTTATTTTTTGAGTTGGAGTCTCACTCTGTCGCCCAGACTGGAGAGCAGTGGCACACTCCCGGCCATTGCAACCTCGACCTGCTGGGCTCCAGCAATCCTTCCTCCTCAGGCTTCCAAGTAGCTGGAACTACAGGCGCGCGCTACCACACCCAGTTAATTTTTTTTATTTATTGTAGAGATGAGGTCTCGCCAAGTTGCCCAGGCGGGTCCCGAACCTGTGGGCTCAGGCAATCCACTCACCTCAGCCTTCCAAAGCATAGGATTGCAGGCTGAGTCGCCGAGCCCGGTTAGCAGCATCATTTTAAATTACCACCAGCAATGCACAAGAATTCCAATTTCTCTACATTCTTGCCAAAATGTATTTTTTTTTTTTTTTTTAGAAAGCAGGATTTATTGAGAGGACTGAAAAGCTCCCACAGTGGGAGGGGACCTGAAGGGGTTGCCTGCCAAAATGTATTTTTTTTTTATTATAGCTATCCTAGTAGGTGGGAAGTGGTATATCATTGTGATTTTAATTTGCATTTTTCTATGATTAATGATGCTGAGTGTCTGTGCTTATTGGTCATTTGCATATTTTCTTTGGAGAAATGTCGATTCAAGTTGTCTATTTTTGAAGCTTTTTGCTGTTCAACAGTTTTAAAAGTTCTTTGTATATTAATATCAATTCCTTATCAGTTATGTAATTTGCAAATATTTTCTCTCAGTAGGTTGTGTTTTCTTGATAGTATCTCCTGATGCACAAAAGTTCTTAATTTTGATGAAGTTGAGTGTATTTAATTGTTCTTTTGGAGTTATTCCAATAAATTAAGTTCCTACCAAATCCAATGTCATAAAAATTTTCTCTATAACTTTTATTGTTGGAGAGTTTTTTTCTGGATATAGATTTCTAGGTTGACTTTTTAAAAAAATATTGTTTCATTATCTTCTAGTTTGCATTATTCTGATGAGAAGTTGGGATTAGTTTTATACTTGTTATCCTGTAAATAATGTCTTTCTGTCTCTGCTTTGAAGATATTCTCTTATTACTGATTTTCAGCAATTTGTGATTTGCCTCGGTGTGGTTTTCTTTTTGAAATCTTATTTGGGTTTCACTGAGATTTAGGAGTCTGTAGATTTGTAGTGTTAATCAAATTAGGAGAAAAAAAATTCTGTCATTATTCTGTCATATATTTTGTTTCCCCCTCCTTTTTTTCTGGAATCTCAATTACATGCAGGCATACCTCAAAGATATTGCAGATTTGGTTCCAGATCACTATAATAAAGCAAATATCATGATAAAACAAGTCACACAAACTATTTGGTTTCCCAGTGCATATAATGGTTATTCAGATAGACTATACTCTACTATAGTTTATTAAGTGTGCAACAGTATTATGTCTAAAAAAGCACATATCTTATTAAAATATTTATTGCTAAAATGTATTAACAATCATCTGAGTCTTCAATGAATCATAATCTTTTCATGGTAGATGGTCTTGCCTTGATGTTGATGGCTGCTAACTGATCAGGGTAGTGGTTGCTGAAGGTTAGGGTGGCTGTGGCAATTTCTTAGAATAAGACAACCAACCATGAGGTTTGCCACATCGACTGACTTTTACTTTCAGCATAGATTCTTCTGTAGCATGCCATGCTGTTTGATAACACTTTATTCACAGAAGAACTACAATAAAATAAAAAAATCAGCCGGGCGTGGTAGTGCATGCCTGTAATTCCGGCTACTCGTAAGGCTGAGGCGGAAGGATCACCGGAGCCCAGCAGGTCGAGGCTGCGGTGACTGGGAGCGGCCACTGCACTCCAGTCTGGACGACAGAGTGAGACTCTCAAAAAAAAAAAAAAAAAAAAAAAAAAGAAATTGGAGTCAATCCTCTTAAAGCCTGCCACTGCTTCATCAATTAAGTTTATGGAATTTTCTAAATCCTTTGTTGTCATTTCAACAACATTCACAACATCTTCTCCAAGAGTAGATTCTGTCTCAAGAGACTACTTTCTTGCTCATTCATAAGAAATAACACCTCATCCATTTAAGTTTTATCATGAGATTGTAGCAACTCAGTCACATCTTTAGGTTTCACTTCGAATTCTAGTTCTCTTGCTCTTTCTACCACATCTGCAGTAAATTCCCTCACTGAAGTCTTGAAGCCCTCAGAGTAAGCCATAGGATTGGAATCAACTTCTTCCAAACTCCTGCTAACATTGATATTTCAACCTCCTATCATGAATCATGAATGTACTTGATGGTATTTAGAATTTTTTTCCAGAAGATTTTCAATTTACTTTGCTCAGATCTACCAGAGGAATCACTAATCTTATGAAGTGTATTTCTTTAAGAAGACTTGAAAGTCAAAATTACTTCTTAATCCAGGTGTTGCAGAATGAATGTTGTGTCATCAGGCATGAAAATAACATTAATCTCCATTAGATCTCTTGGGTAACTGGGTGCATGTCAATAAACAGCAATATTTTGAAATAAATATTTTTTTCTAAGGAGTAATTCTCAACAGTAGCCTCAAAATATTTGGTGAACGCTGCTGTAAACAGATGTGCTGTTACCCAGGCTTTGTTGTTCCATTTACAGAGCACAGGCAGAATTGATTAGCATAAGTTTGAAGGACCCTAGGATCTTCAGAATGGTAAATGAACATTAATTTCAACTTAAAGTCACAGCTGCATTAACCCCTAACAAGAGAACCTGCCCATCCTTTGAAGCTTTGAAGGGAAGCATTGACTTTTCTCTAGCTATGAAAGGTGTAGATGCCATCTTCTTCCAACAGAAGCTGTTTTGTATGCATTGAAAATCTGTTGTTTAGTGTAGCCACCTTCATAATGATCTTAGCTAGATCTTCTGGATAACTTGCTGCAGCCTCTACATTAGCATTTACTGCTTATTTTATGTTATGGAGATGACTTCCTTCTTTAAACCTAATGAACCATACACAGTAGTAACATCAAATAATCACTGATCATAGATCACCTTAACAGATATAACAATAATGATAAAAGTTTGAAATAGTGTGAGAATTACCAAAATGGGGTAGAAAGACGGGATTTGAACACATGCTTTTGAAAAATGATGCTGATAGACTTGCTTGACACAGGGTTGCCACAAATTTTCTATTTGTAACAAACACAATATCTGTAAAGCACAATAAGGTACAATAAAATGAGACATGCCTATATATATTAAACCACTTAATATTGTAATACACGTCATTAAGGGATTGTTAAGTATTTTTCTAGTCTTTTTATTTTCTGTGACACAGTTTTAATAGAGTTTACTGCTGTGTCCTTAAATTCACTAATTTTTTCTTATGCAATGTCTAATCTGCTGTTTAGCCTATCTAGTTAATCTTTTAAGATATTTTCATTTTTTATCACTTTAAGGTGTATTTGGTTCTCTCTTATATCTTTTATTTATCTCCTTGTTATATTCATGTTTTCTTTTAAATCCTTGAGAGTATGTATAATAGCTGTTTTAATGTCCTTGCCTGTTGATTTCATCGTCTTTGACATTTGAGGGTCTGCTTTTATTGACTGACTTTCTCCTGGTTACAGATTATATTCTTCTGCATCATCATATATCTAATAATTTTTATTGGATGCAGGACAACATAAATGTTGTTTATTTAGTACTTAATTTGTGTCTTCCTTTAAATAATGTTAAATCTTGTCTTGGCAGGTTGTTGCAGTTCAGTTTGATTCTGTTCTTCTTTGGTTCTGTCTCCTTCAAACTCCAGACACATAAGCCTTTCTAAACCCTGTTTTCTATCCCTTCAACTCAAGAACCACTACAATCTGCTTGAGTTCCCCGTTTCTGCACTACAATCCAAAAATAATTTCTAGATAAAATGCTGGTGCAATCATAGGATTTATTATCTTTGCTTCTTTTCCCTCAGGGACTTGATCTTGTGCTTTCTGTTGTCCAATGTCTGAAAACAGTTTAATGCATTGTCCAGTTTTCTAATTTTTTACAGTGAAAGGCAAGTCTTTTTCCAGTTACTCTATCAGGGCTTTAAGCAGAACTAGGTTCTTCAGTTTGGAAAATATAAATTCCTTGAGAAGAGTCTCAAACTGTCATGGTCAATCTACATATTGCAGAGACATTTTAGGTATGTAAATTATTGTTTTTGTCTTACATAGCTATGTATTTGTGCTATCCAGTGCAGAGGACTCCAGCCAGCCATGTGTGGGCTATTGAGCACTGGGGCAACTGAGGAACTGAATTTTTAATTGTATAATTTTAACTAACTTAAATTTGAATATTCACATGTGGTTAGTGGCTACCATATTGAACAGTAGAGTACTATAGCAATTATATTTTTATTATAGCTTATATATAATATGCGATAATATTTATCGAAGAACTTGTAAGTTAGCAATATAATTACATATTGATATGCCTATCAACTTTCTATTGTAGATTTGAAAGTACTACATGTAGAAAAGATATCTGAATACACTGTATATAAAATAATAAAAAACATATTTTAGATATTGAATGTGATGAAGTCTTGTTAATACATATAGAGGGTCTTGAATTAGAGAAAGAACTGAGTTATGTTTCTTTGACCCATGGAGCTATGGGTATCCATAATGTTTTTTTTTTTTTTTTTTGAGTTGGAGTCTCACTCTGTCACCCAGAATGGAGTGCAGTGGCCGCTCCCGGCCACCACAGCCTCAACCTGCTGGGCTCTGGCTCAGTCTTCCAAGTAGCCGGAACTACAGGCTCGCGCTACCACACTAATTTTTTGATTTATTATATAGATGAGGTCTTGCCAAGTTGCCCAGGTGGGTCTTGAACCTGCAGGCTCAGGCAATCCACTCACTTCGGCCTCCCAAAGTGTGGGATTACAGGCTGAGCCACCGAGTCTGGCCTGCATCCATATTTTTAAGAGTAGTTAATGGTCCCTAGGGATTATTTTTTACTCTGCCGCTGATTTGTGCGTCTCCGTCTTGTCCTACTTTTTCCACCTAAAATAAATACTTTCAGGCTAAATTAAGTTACTGTAAACCACTTAGGAAAAATGGAGAGAATTTGTGATATGTTAAGAAGCTATATTTAGAAGGTATCACCTGGGGGAGGAGGATGTCCTCTTTGTCATTTTATTCTTCTTAAAAATCAGTTTTCTTTTTTTTTAAACTTTTAATTTTTTTATTTTAAAGTTGTGGAGTACAATTTGGGGTTAGGTATACAAATGTTCATTATGCAGGTACCCTCCTTGTTGATGAGGTGTGACCCCCTTCCTGAGGCAGATTCCCACTACTGCCAATCCCACCTCCCTGCTCCCCTCCCCCGCAGTTTCCTGGCACTGCCAATCCTTTGCTTATAGTTAAAAATCAGTTTTCAAATAAAATAATTTCAATAACATATATGAAATCAAATAATATTTTCAATAAATTCCATATATCTCACTCATTCCTTTTATTAGCCCTATGAGGAAATTAGAGTTTTTATTTCTGCTTTGTAGATGTGACTGTTGTGCCTTCAGAAAATTTAAGTGACTTGCTCTTGGTCACTGAGGATTTGAACCCAA
The DNA here is from genome assembly GCF_000164805.1 of Carlito syrichta. Taxonomy (NCBI): domain Eukaryota; kingdom Metazoa; phylum Chordata; class Mammalia; order Primates; family Tarsiidae; genus Carlito; species Carlito syrichta. The sequence goes on from NW_007245998.1 coordinate 152,207, forward strand.
ACATTTTAAATCATTGCTTATTTATTCTCCCAATATGCAAGTTATAGTAGTTAATGAAGTCATTTGATTTTTAAAATCAATAACTGGTTCTTTCAACATTTATAGAACATCATGATTTCAAGCTTTGTGGCCTCACCTTTATAATTTTATGCTTCAAATGGGAGAAAGCTTCGATTCATGTCAACTGTTTAAAATTAATGGTACACTCATATTTTATTTAATAAATATTAATGGTTGGATTTGGCAGAGGGCAGGGGGCTATTTTAGACCTTTACTGTAAAGAGGATCATTATCACAACCCCAAATTTGATTTCTAGAGTGCTTATTTATCAATATTTATTAGACACTTGGGTTGGTTCTAATTATGCTTCCTGGTTCATCCTGCAGAACACCTTTCAGGCAGTGTCGCTTCGGCTAAGTGTATTCCAGAGTGCACTTATTTGGCAGTTTTGTCCTTCATCAAAGGTTTCTTCCATCTTTGAGAAATAACTTGACTGTTGTTTTTGCCATCAGCACATGATACAATAGAAATCCTAAATCAATAACACATTTTATTCTTACGCAATTGATGCATAACAACCTTCTTCACAACGAGGTTTAATGTGTTGTAAATTAATTATCTGGAATGAATACAGGGTCAATGGACCTTGGTACGACCAGTATGGGATGTTAAAGTGTTCCATTTCTTCCTCCACTTCTCAGCATGCTCACTGGTTTTTTTGATGCATGTCAGTTGTGTGGTCTTCTGCAATCAACTCCCTTAAGAGTAGTTAATGCCCTCGAGGGATTGATTGATAGGAAAAAATTTGCTTTACTATAAATTTGTTAAACATTTTCTGCCTTCCAGGCAAAAAGGGGATAATTTCATTTGTAATACACCCAGTGGCACTTTTTTTCCCTAAAAAAACAAAAAAGAAGATTTATTTGGAATTTAGAATTTCCAAAGTGAATAACATATTTTCTTTTAATTTATAGTATCTGAAAAGATTTGTGCAAACATATGTAGGTTTTATTATCTACGCTTCTCTTTGGAAAGGAGAACAATAGTTTATTTTCTAGAATTCAGTTCAAAATGATAACTTTATGTATCCCATAATCTAAATGTGGATATGATGGCAATCCCATTTCAAATGATACAAAATCAGGTACGGTAAAGTGGATTTTCCATCAGAAGCAGAGCAATTAAAAAGCAGGAATTCACTAAGTTTTAAAGTACTCAATTTTCTATTTTCTTTAAAATAAGAATAGGAGAGGCAAACTCCATTATAGTTTCGAGGGGAGCTCTGCTATTAGTAGCTATAGAAACAAGGTAACTAGGTAGTGAATAAGAGAAAAAGAGGGAGAGACAAGGGAGGGAGAGAGAAATAGAATACAAATAGAGGAAAGAAAACTACAAACCTAACTGTTAACACTTAAATGCTAATATGATTTAGGAACTGTAAATTGGCCAATATCTTTGCTAGTTTGTCAGAATGAACTCTTCATTGTTAATGCCTAGTTTCTCTGGGATTTAGGCCTCTGATGTAGGACCCACACAAAACGAATACAGTCATCTTCAGAGAAAAGGTAGTGAAGAATAGAGATATAAATACACAAGCACCAAATTGCAGGAAGCACATTGGGGTCAGCTTCGAGATTTTTTTTGTGGAAGTCTTTTCCCTTTTGTCAAGTTAAGGGATGGAGACTGGAACCAAATCTACTTTACTTCCCTTGACAACAAGGTCAACACCACTTGTAAATCCGATCTCCTCCCACTGCAGCTGTGAGTGTCAAAGGTGGAAAGCTCAGTGGGACACTGAAATCACACAAGACCGAGCACATTTTCCAAACTCCAACTTGCCACATGCCTGGTGGAAATGCCTCTGATCTTAGTTTAAGTTCCCCAGGAATAGTTTCAGCTTAGAGTTTATCCCCACATCTGTCCTGGGTCATCAGAGTGTATTACATTGTCGCTTGATATTTAGAAACAAACACCCTAACAACCAAGTTGGATGTTCTACATGGGGCAGCCTTTCGAGTCAAGAGAGGGTTTCTTCTTGCTATTCAAAAGCCTTAGGACTTTGCAGGTATCAAATATAACTTCTGTGCCTCTATGTCTGAGAGATAAATTATGAGATGTCCCAACAGATACAAAGGCAACAACCCAAGCTTTCACAAAAAGGAGGCACCATTTTTGGTTACTTAACAGAATAATGAGTAGGTTAGTGTGTGTGCCAAATAGTAACCATTGTACCAAGGCAACCGAATAATTTCAGTTTGAAATGATATATACTAAGCAATAATATCATGTAACAATGGTTAATAGCTGTTAATTTACCTGTTTTTGTAAATAAAGTTTTATTGACACAGCCACACTTATTCATTTCCATATTATCTATGTCTGCATTACCAATGCCATGACAGGTTGAATTGTTGTGATACAGGCTGTATGACCTGCAAAACTGAAAATATTTACTATCTAGCCTTCTAATGAAAATGTTTGATGATTTTTTTGAGTGTGGGTTTTTGAGTCACAGCGTCTGTATTTGAATTCATTTACTAACTGTGGTACTTGGATCAGATATTAATTATGCCCAGTTTCCTAATCTAGAAAATGGCATACAAATAACAACTTTTTAGAGTGCTGTGGAAATTACATGAGATAAATATGTATTATATTAAGAGTCGACCTGGGATAAAGTAATCAGTCCTCTTCGGCTGCTCCCAGGCTCTTAGACTTCCAAGAAAGGGTTCTAGATCCCTGTGAAAATTATATTTTATTTTTATTATGCAGAGAAAAAAACTTTATTTTTTCTAAGAATATTAAGTATGTAGGTACCAAGACTCTTATTTCTTAAAAAGTACACATAATCAGCTTATTCCTAGTAGACAGAGGAGGCTAAAAGATCATCAATCACCCATGGGATTTTCATTGATTATTTTACATTTCTAGTGTTGCTCAGATATTGATACTAAATTTGGTTCACAAAAAATTCACTCATCAGTTCTTAAAATACCCCAGTAAGAGTGGCAGAAGCAGATGGCAATCATTCTACCTGGCAGAGGTACAAGATGAGGCAGACAAAAGAAATGTGGCCAATGGACTACTAATTCTGAGAGAGTCAGGCCCATGTCTTTGAACTCTTAACTTTGTGTTCTTTGAAACAAAGTAGGAGTCAGCATCCTACCACAGTGGAGATCAATAAATCACAGGGAATACTGTTCAACAGCCCTTGTCTAGTTGTACTAGAAAATATTGCCTGGTTGATAAAGTACAATTCCCATGGTTTGATGCTCCTTCCCCTTCCTAATGCCCCCTCTCCTTGTTACCCTGGGCTGTTCCCAATTCCCTAAAGCATTACATCCCTCAGATCTGGCTGTTTGCAAAATGACTAGTGTTCCAAAAAATCTTTCTTCCGATCACTTCACCAGTCCCATAGCAAACCTTCTTTCAGTTTCAGATCCGTCTACATTAAGCCAGAAATTGAGCTGATCAAAGTAAATCCTTCTCAAGGAATATTTGTACTTTAAAAGAAGAATCTTTGATGCAAATGTAACTCTAATCAAGACTGGGTGCGGTGGCTCAAGCCTGTAATCCCAGCACTTTGGGAGGCCAAGGTGAGAGGATTGTCTGCGTCCAGGGGTTCAAGTTCAGTCTGCGCAACTTGGTGAGATCTCGTCTCTGCAATAAACCAAAAAATTAATTGGATGTCGTGGTTCACACCTGTAGTTCCGGCTACTCGGAAAGCTGAGGTGGAAGGATTGCCTGTGTCCAGCAGGTAGAGGTTGTGGTGGCTGTGAGTGTGCCACTGCACTCCAGCCTGGGTGACAGAGTGAGACTCCAACTATAAAAAAAAAAACCAAAAAACTCTAATCAGTGAGGCATTTCTAAGTAAAGGGACCTTCGTTGTGCCTCTTGCTTTCTCAGGTTGAACTCCCTCCTCCTCCAATGTCAGTAGTTAGCATTTTACCACCCCTGTCCATTCTGAAAGATTGCCAATCTTGCATTAGACTAGATTGCATTGTATCATCTCATTTAAAAATATATCACAAAACACCACTCTCCCTGTACAGTAATCAAATATAATGATATATTAGCTTTAATGTGTCCTCCCTCAAGCCCACCAAAAGGCACAGAACTGTGCCTAACTGTCTTAAATACATCAGCGTGGATCTAAAGAATATCATGTGAAGAGCACAAAGCGGTAAAATCTATAATGAATTCCCTTTCTACTCCCCTCTAGGTTTGGAAATTTCCTTTTTGTAGGAGAATCTAGTGTCTGGTTTTTGCTGGGAATCTGGAATGTTTGCACTTAGTGGTTCTTTCAAAAGGATAATAATTTAACCTATCACTTAAAAATTTAAACCTTTATTGAGATGCTTTTAGATAATTTCAGCTTGTCTTGAGGTAGAGGGTAATCTACACATTACTTTCCATAACGTATCCTGGATGGTGCTAGGTACATTATTTTTCTAATCTGTTTTTAATAACATCAACAAATGCTAGAATCTAGAATTTAAAGAACTCCTTTTTCCCTCAGAGTTTAATTTTCTCAAAATGTATTATATTTTTTTAAAACACCAATGCAGTCTAAAGGGAATGTCCTTGATGTTCATCATTTTAGAGGAGAAGTTTAGTCTCGAAGTGACTGACTTACCTAAGGCCAACCGTTTTTAGGATATGAACCTGGGATGGTGACTCAGGCTCCTTCCGCCTCTGACCGGTTCTTCATTGTGCAACTTGCTATTTCAATGGTCTGTGACCTGGGAGTGCTACTGTGGCACCATGCTGTGAGTTCACATGGGAATCATTTTATGTATGTATGTATGTATGTATGTATGTATGTATTTTTCGAGTTGGAGTCTCACTCCGTTGCCCAGACTGGAGTGCATCCCACCGCGGCCTCCACCCGCTGGGCTCCGACGATCCTTCCTCCTCCGCCTTCCAAGTAGCTGGAACTACAAGCGCTTGCTATCATACCCGGCTAGTTTTTTGATTTATTGTAGAGACGAGGTCTCCCCAAGTTGCCCAGGCAGGTCTCGAACCCGCGGGCTCTGGCAATCCGCTCACCTCAGCCTCCCAAGGCGCGGGATTACAGGCTGAGCCGCTGGGAATCATTTTAAAAGAAATTATTTAGTTTAACAGTTAAGCCCTTTGGGTTTGGTCACAGATGAAGCAACTTTACACTGAATGGTGAGAGGAAAGGGTCACAACTCCAGGGGAAGTCCTCATCCTCAATGACCTGCTCTGAGCAAGTTTCAGACAACCTTACGTTCATGTGGAAGGGCCTCTTTCTTCACCTCATACATAAAATGAAGACCACAGTGTCAATTTGAGCGAAGAACACAGAATGTCTGAATTAAGACTCTCTTGGGCATTATGATTAGATGTAAATTCCCTGAGCAAGGTGCACATATTTAATTTATTATTATTGTTTTTGAGTTGGAGCCTCACTCTGTTGACTGGCTGGGGTGCAGTGGCACGCTCACGGCCACCTCAGCGTCGACCTGCTGGACTCCGGTGATCCTTTTGCCTCAGCCTCCCAAGTAGCTGGAACTACAGGCGTGTGGTACCATACCCGGTTAATTATTTTTAAATTTATTGTAGAGACGAGGTCTCGCCAAGTTGCCCAGGTTGGTCTTGAACCCGTGGACTCAGGCAATCCACTCACGCGGTCTCCCAAAGTGCTGGGGTTATAGGCTGAGCCTCCAAGCCCAACTCACACGTTTGATTTTTAAAATCTGGAATAGGAAGGTGGTTTTCTTTGAAAGAGCAATCAACACTTGGAAGAATCCACAATGGAAATGGTGAGAAGTCAACATTCTCTGCCCACTACCTATGCCATCTACTAAGAACTTTCATTTCCAATGGCTTTGATTTTAGCTCTGGAAGATGAGCACAGTTTCCTTAACACATGGTCTCTATCACACACTCCACCATGTTCCATCCTGAAATGATTCTGGGAAACAAGGTCATTTCCTGAGTTTGGTCACCATGTGGCTGCTTGTTGGTTTGTGTGAATCTGGCATCTCTGCCTGGGTTAAGAGCATAGCTTAACAGCTGAAATAGGTATTTCCCAGTTCCAACTCATCGAGACCTGAACTTTTCCTGGGTGTCATTGGCTTAAGTTGGCAACTATGTAAAACGTAAAATGAAAATTAAAATATGTTAAAATGATCCAGAGAAAAAAGAAGAACTTTTCTGGATGGCTCAAATCAGTTCTTTCTATGTACATATAGTTTTTTCATGATGCGTTAATGTCATCCTTACATTAGAGATGCTTTCTTGATGATGAAATGTAATGTGACATACTGTGTCACAAGCAAAATGCTTCAAATAAAGAAAAGATGTAATAAAAGAGGAATTTACTTTGGGACAGAATCCAATGGGCAGACTTTTTGCATGGCGTGGTTATCAGGGATGATGTGAGGAGAGGGGCTCTGAGATGATATAAAAGGAAAAATATTGCATTTTTTTGAAGAATAGCAAATGGCTACTGTTCTCATCATTTTGAATGTAGTTGCTGATTAATTTTTCTTTTTTTTTTTTTGAGTTGGAGTTTCACTCTGTTGCCCAGACTGGAGTGCAGTGGCCATTCCCGGCCACCGCAGCCTCGACCTGCTGGGCTCCGGCAATCCTTCCTCCTTAGCCTTCCAAGTAGTTGGAACTACAAGCGTGCACTGCTGCACCCAGCTAATTTTTGATTTATTGTAGAGATGAGGTCTTGCCAAGTTGCCCAGGTGGGTCTCGAACCCACGGGCTCAGGCAATCCACTCACCTCAGCCTCCCAAAGTGCTGGGATTACAGGCTCAGCCACCGAGCCCGGCTGATTAATTTTTCTTTTTCTTTCTCTGGGTATGATAGTGATTCATGCCAAGGCATCAGTAGCAGGCAAAACAGGAGGAAGCAAGTAGAAACTCGGGAGTCCATTCATGGGATGATCAGTGCCGGAACAATTGAAGGATGGTGTACTGAACAAAACTCTTGGGTGGCTTTGGAAATGTACGTTAAAGTTTTTTATAAAAGAGAAGGGAAAGAACTCTGTAATGTTAGAGAAATGTTTTCTCAAAATTTAAAAACTAAAGTTTCCCTTTATTCTTCTGTTTTCTGTCTTTCTCATCTTTTTATTATTCCTAGTTCACAGTGAGTAAACTGAAAATTTTGGGACTTATGTGGCTTAACTAAGGTCACAGAGCTGGAATTCAGGAGGAAGCCTATTTCTGAAAACTCTCACTTTATAGTAAGGACCTTGTTGGACCAGGGAGGTAAGAGTTTGAGGGGAGGAAGAGGGCCACATAACACAAACAAGATACATTATGGGACAAGATGGAGGGGGAATGAACCAATTTCAGAGGCCATGGGAAGGTAAGCTTCAGAGAACAGAGGCTTGAAGTTTCTTGGAAATTTTTCAATCCTCTACAACCCTCTGCAAATAAAGCAAATTATTTACAAAAGCAGTAGAAATGCTTATAGCAGAAAATATGAACTATTTAAGGAGAAAATTAATTTCAAGGGAATCTGTTAATAGCAAAGTTAATAGCACTGATTTTTTATTTATTGAATTTAAAAACTACAGCTTCCCCTTATTCTGCTGTGTTCTGATGAGTCCTAACATTAGGCTAGTGTTAGATTTGAAAAATACAAGCAAACACATTACTTTTCAGGTACTTTTCCCACTTAAATATACAATATATTTTCTTTCTATTTATCCTGTATTATTTCTCCTTTTTTCTGTTTTAGGTGATTACTAAACTGGAATGAAGACATTATATGGAATTTCCACATTCTTTTTCCTCTCTTTCCCCCTCCTTTAACTATGTACTATCCTGAGATGCAGTATTATTAAATATATCCATGAAATTTCTTTAGGCATTTTGCTTGATTCATTTATATAGAAAATATAGCATGTAGTATACACACCCCTCAAAATAAATGATTTACACTTTTTGTTACATGAAATAAAAAATCAACATTTTTCTTTATTAATCCATGTCTTCCCAGATAAAGGGGGCCTAGCAAAAATATATATAGGAAATGGGAAATTCATTAACCTGATCACAAGTCTACATTAAATGGTATATGTAACTGCAGGCTGTTTTTCATCAAAAGCTCTGCTTTCCTAAGTTCTGTTCTAACAGTAATGGGTAAATAGTATAACCACTATAACTGGATCTCTACATCTTCAATTTTATAAAATGTCTCAACTAGTTGGTATAATTGTTAATAAACCTAAATCTAAAGTGTGCCTTATTAATTGAGATTGAGAAAATTTTACTTTACAATATTTCTTACACTGTATGTCATGAACCATACACTGCTCGAACTGTTTTAGAAGAGAACCATAAACAAAATATGCAGGTAACTTAGGCTTATATCTAGGTATGACTAAAAAATTAGTGACATCTGTGGGTGATGGAAGCTTGTTTGTATTGTGTTCAGTACAAAAGAGACAATCTGTTCGTGCTGGATCTGAAGAGGAAATTGTTAGAGGACTAAAGTTCTGTCCCGTGCATTTTAGTTCAAAATGGGAAAAAAATTTTAAAAGTTAAAATATTAAAATAAATTCACTTATGTCTAGCTATTGATTACTTTCTTATTTTATCTCTATCTTTTCTTTTCTTTGGCTTGCTGACTAGGCCCAGAGGGAAGAAAACATTTGTCTGCAGTCGATTCAAATGGAAGGCTCTGGCAGGTGCTGCAGACCTGCCCATGACCCAGTCCCAGGAGCTGCTTCTTGCTGGGAACTTTGTTGGAGGCAGCTGGAGGAGCCTAGCGAGAAACGGTCCCCGCAGCTCAGTGAGAAAATGGTCCATTTTGGATCTTTTCATGTTTAAAAGTGCCTATCAATTTAAAAGCATTTAGAAGAGAGTGAGTCTAAACCGGTACTTCTGAGAAGAGAGAAATTAAATTCTTTGACTCTTCACACTAACTACCGTAGGTTCTCCTTTGGAACTTTCACTCCTTTGTTTTCTTTGTCTTTCCTTCTTCCCTCATCTCTTTTTACCTCACTTCCTTTCCTGCATAGACTCATGCCTATCAGTTATGATACAGTTTGTAAAGTATCTGTGAGCATTGATTCATTTACCAACACTGCTTAAAGCAAAACTTATCTTTGCTCTTAGTGAACTGTTGACAAGTGTTTTTCATAATCCATTTTGCATATCTCCTATGTTCCATATTCCCCATGGAGAATAGGATGAGAACTAAGTCTGATCAAGGAAACCAGTGAAAAGGGGAAAGAATGTCAGTAATCTCTAGAGGGGAGCTAGAAAGTTCTGTGGCCACATGGGTCTTCCTGAGGTCAGGTAGTCACTCAGGAGTCACTGAGCACAGGAGTGACAGTAGCATTAGGTGATATTGCCTACGTCTGTAGATAGATCTACGTGATACTAAAGAGATAACTTCTTGGAGGTGTTTACATTTTTCAATGAGTTATGAGACAAGAATTCTACATTCTTGCATGCATTTTTATATAGATGATCGAACATCATAATTACAATGTAGATTTTAGAAGTAACATAAAAGCAATAAAAAACAGTCTAATAAATTAATTTAATTTGCTGGGTGCAGTGGCTCAAGCCTGTAATCCCAGCATTTTGGGAGGCTGAAGCAAGAGGATTGCCTGAGCTCAGGGGTTCGAGACCAGCCTGAGCAGCATGGTGAGACCTTGTCTCTGTAGTAAATCAAAAAATTAGCCGGGCATGGTGGCACTTGCCTGTGGTTCCAGCTACTTGGAAGGCTGAGGCAGAAGGATTGCCTGAGCCCTGCAGGTAAAGGCTGCGGTGGCTGTGAATGTGCTATTGCACTGCAGCCTGGAGTGAGACTCTGACTTTAAAAAGATATTGATTTAATTATATAGAAGTCTATAGATAAAGTTCTTTTTGTAAAGAAAAGAAATTTATTTCTCATATTTCTGGATCTGGAAAGTCCAAGAGCATGACTCTGGCAACAAATATAGTCCTTTAGTTGGTCATTGTTTTAAGTGAATAAATAAGAGTGTTTTATTTTCTCCTATTCATTTAGCAAACATTTATTGAGCACCTATTGTGAACAGACAGTGTATTACATACTGCAGATACAACAGTAAACAAGACAGACAAGGACCCTGGTTTAACTGAACTTATATTTCAGTTGTGTATGTTGGAGGGGAGAGAAAGTAGACAAGAACTATGAAGGGTCTGAGATTTTACTACAGTTTCATGACTTCTGTATTAGAGACAAGGTGCAGTTTATTATTCACAGCAATGCAGTAGCCAAGTAGTCATTGTTTTTCTTGTGCTGGTTTCCTGAACCTCAGTTCCCAAAGGGCAATGTGAAGAGGACTGAGAAACACCTGCATGTGCAGTAAATTGTGTTACAGGAGTGGGGCCTTAAGCTTAGGGAACCCAAAGTTTTATAATGGACAGTAAGCATACCGGTCCTTTGCTTTTAGGGAGACACTAATTCTCTTCCTGTCTGTAAGTAATTTGCCTTTTGTCCTGTTTTTAATTTTAAAATTTATTCACTATGCAGACATTCTTGAAAAGATTGCAGTTGTCTCTGCTTGTAAGATATGCAGAAAGAGCACTCTCCAATAGTGGCTAGTAAGGAAAGAGTCATATTGATACTTAAACAGTTATGTGAACAATGAAGTGGATCAAACTTGGACAAATCTCAATTTTGACTTGTGATTTCCATCAGTGATGTTGGCTCCCAGCATGAACTTCAGCAGTCTTATTATAGTGGACTTTGTATCACCTGGTGACTGACCCAGTGCCATGTGACAATGTGAATCAGAATTCACATTTCCATGCTGTTTCTCACCAGCTGTGTCCATTGTGCTGATGGCATAGATTCTCTAAATTTGTTTCCTATGAAATAGGAATATGGGAATAACAAAAACTATCTTATTAAACTTTAATTATTGAAGGATTAAATAAATAACATCTACAAAATACTTAGCATAAAGTCTGGATATAATAAGCATTCAATAAATGGTAGATATTTTTACTTACTGAGTATATCCTGGGTGTCATAGATTTTACTTACATAATTTAATTTAATTCTCACAGCAATACTGTAATGTACTATCTTCATTTTGTAAAGCAGGAAATGGAGACTCAGAGATTTATATGAGATTACTACCTAATAAGTAGTAGAGCCACAATTCTAACACAGGTCAACCAGTGTCAAAGCCCACATCATGTACTACCCAGCAGAGTTTAATGGTTAAGTCTTTGTATTTCCCAGTCAATTTTTCTGTTTCAAAATCTACTTCTGCCATTTATTATTTGAACAAAATCCTTCATCTGAAAAATGGGAATAATAATAGTACCTACCAGATAAGGTGGGTATCAGGATTAAATGAAATAATTTCTTGCATAGTCCATGATAATAGTAACAAAAACACTTATATTGATGTTATTAATATTAGTTTTTATTACTATTACCATGCCAGTAACAGAGAAACAACATTACTTATTCAAGATGAACATTTACCTTCATGAAAACCTAGGCTTCAATGTTAATCCTTCTGTGGTAGAAATTTTCTGTAAGCTGTGTATTAGACTAGTTCTGAGGAATAATACACTGATGATAAAGTATGGTGAGTGTTTGCTACATCACCTTATATTTGATTAAATAAAAAAGGAAAACATAATGTCAAATCAGTATAAAGGTGAGTTTGCTTTTCTATTCTCTTTTCCATTTCCCCCATACTTTTGGTAAAATATACAAAACTATATTGACCCAAGCAAGTAGATAAAACTTCACTTAATTTACTTTAGTTCCTTATACACATTTGTTGTATGGATTAACTTACCCGACATACATTTTATACAGTATATCACATTTATTTCAGAGAAAAAAGTTAGGAACATGACTTTTCTTTAATCCTTCCTAGTGAATATTTATCAATGAAGTCTACCATTTAAGTATTAATTTCAATAAAAATAGCATTGAGAACAAGTCAATGGTACTAAGAAAAATTACCTTCGTTGTTTTTTAGCTTCTAGAGACAAACTGCTCTGTGTAAGGCTGTACCAAATCTCAAAAGCAATACGGTATAGTGGGAAAGGCCAAAGACTCTGGAGCCACATGCCTGGGACTGAATCCCAGCTCAGGTACTTACTAGTTGTGTGAACATGGACAAGCCACTGACACTATAAGAAGAGTTGTTGGGGAGGGGAGTTGAATGAAGTAATAAAGTTGGAAGCAGTTGAAAAAGTTCCTGGTACACAGTAATTCTACACAAGTGTTAGCTATTGCTATGACTATTCTCTTAGCTACCTGACATATGATTCACCTCTCATACCTTGATCCTCAGGGTATATAGGGACTGGGGGCCAGTGCTCTGAGACGTGGCTGCAGGAAACCCTAGAAGTACTGCCTTCAAGAAGACTTCACTCACTGCTCTGACAGTTGTTTTGATTAGTTTTGTTAGAAGACCTGGTCTTGCCAAATGTTTTGTGAAAATATGCTAAAGAAAGATCTTCAAAGTATGTTTTCTTTTCCCAATATTCCTTGTCCATACAGATGAATTATTTCTTACTTTCATAGCAGTTACCTATGATCAACTACACTGTTTATATGGATTGACTACTTCAGGTGACATAAGAATTCACTTTTTAAGCAACTTACAGCATTGTACTCAATGCTGGTCATTTACCTTTCTATTTCTGAATAAAAACATAAATTCCAGGGCCACCAGTATTTGAGGCTGAATGCTCTTTTATCCCCTGCACTCTTGTGTTCGTCTTACGTATTTACTTGATAACAGAGGCTAATCTACTGATTCCAGACCCGCTCCCATTCTCCCTACCACACACCACCTCAGCCCAGCCCTGGTGACTCTGCCCTTGCCAGTTTCCTCCTCCTTATGTCATTGTCCATGCTTAGATATTTTCTTAGGCCTCCCTTAAGTGTGACTACATTTACTCTCAATGCACCTCCACCGTTTTCTGACTTTTTCTGTAGAATTACTGGAAAGTTCTCACTACCTTATTCTCTAAGTTAACAATGGGAAAGCATAACCCCTTTAATGAAAAAAAGTCATTTATTTGGGAAGGGGAATAGGTGATTGCATGTCAGTCATTAAAAGGACACTGTAAGGAAAAAGCAGAAAAGGCTGAAAACTTGTTGAAAGCCACATTCTTCAAGGGATAGTAATAGTAAAACATTATGGGAGCACCACAGGAAAAAATTAAGGCAAAAGGATACATTTTCCCCCCAACCATTTTGATGATGAATGATTAAGAGAAGCTAATGTATCCCTAAGTGCTAAGCTGTTTAAAGCACTCTCTCCCTCCCCAGAAGACATCGATTCTGCCTCTAGGGTATTCACACTAAATGGAAATTTCGGTGGAAGGAGTCTCTTCACTCAACTCTCCTGGGAAAGACTGGTGCTAAAACAAGAGGAAAAATGACTTGACCATTCAGGGAAAAACCCAGAAACGAAAGAGAACTTGACCTTGTGTCCATGAGATATAGAACTGATTTTCCCAGGTTTATTTCCCCACAGTCGGTTATAGTTATTTAAATAATAATTAACATGTTTATTAAACCCCTAAAGAGATGTACCTGTTGTTTTTATTCTCTTTCTTTCTTCCCTTTCTTCCTTCCTTCCCTCCTCCTTCCCCCTCCCTCCTCCTTCCCCTTCCCTTATCCCTCTTTCTCTCCCTCCCTCCTTCCTTCCTTCCTTTCTTTTTCTTTCCCTCTTCCTCTCTTTCTTTCCAGTCAAGGTCTCAATCTATCACCCAAACTAGAGTGCAGTGGCATGAGCATGGCTCACCACAGCCTTGACTACCAGGGCTCAGGCAATTCTTCTGCTCAGCCGCCCTATTAGCTGGGACTACAGGTACACGACACTATACCTGGTCAATTTTTTTTGTGGAGATGAAGTTTTGCTTTGTTACCCAGGCTGGTCTCAAACTCCTGGGCTCAAGTGGTCCTCCCAGCTCAGCCTCCTAGAGTGCTGAGATTACAGGTGTGAACCACTGCACCCAGTCATTGATGCTTTCTTTCTTTTTTTTTTTTTGAGTTGGAGTCTCACTCTGTCGCTCAGACTGGAGTGCCCTGGCACGCTCCTGGCCACCGTAGCCTCGACCTGCTGGGCTCTGGCGATCCTTCTGCCTCAGCCTTCCGAGTAGCTGGAATTACAGGCACGCGCTATCACGTCCGGCTGATTTTTTGATTTATTGTAGAGATGAGGTCTTGCCTGTCCAGGCGGGTCTCGAACCCGCAGGCTCAGGCAATCAACTCACCTCAGCCTCCCAAAGGAGCGGGATTACAGCCTGAGCCACCGAGCCAGGCTATTTCTTTTTAATAGCAATAAATATGTGGAGAATTTCAGGTTATGCCAAAAATCATGTGTTGGCTGACTAGATTCATTTGCCGAATTTGTGGCCCAAATTAGTGTGGCATACTTAGCAAAAGCTTGTGTAATCACACTGTATCTCTGGAACAGTCCCCAGGTCCCAGGTCAGCCAGAGCAATTATTAAAACACCCAATGGTCAAACAGACACATCTTTGCTAGCAGATTATTTTACTTTATTTTTGTTTTTAAATTTTAGATTCAAGGAGTACATGTGCAGGTTTGTTATATGAGTATATTGCATGATGGTAAGGTTTAGGCTTCTGTTGCAGCTGTCACCCCAGGTGGTAAGTGTGCTACCCAGTGGGTGCTTTTTCAACCCTTACCCCATTTTAGGAGTCTGTAGTGTTGTTTTTGCTTTCTCATACTATGTTTTTTTCCCCATTTAAATTTTAGATTCAAGGGGGGGTACGAGTGCATGCTTGTTACATGGATATATTATGTAGTGGTGGGAATTGGGTCTCAGGTGGGGAAAGGGCACCCTCTTCAATAAATGGTGGTAGGGATTGGCTAGCCACATACAGAAGAATGAAACTGGATTCTTACCTCTTGCCAGATACAAAAAATTAACTCAAGATGGACTAAAGACTTAAATGTAAGACCTGAAACTTTAAAAATCCTAGAAGAAAACCGAGGAAACACTGCTAACTGATGATTTTCCAAGAATGCTAGAGAATCAGTTTGAAAAGATCTGCATACCACATTCAGTAGTGGGCTTACAGCTAATAAGCAAATACAGGGCATTGCCTTCAACTGCTTTTAGTTATGCTAGCGTCTCAAAGAAGGACTCTAAGAAGGCCATAGGAGGTAAAAGGAAGTGCTGAATGGTTGCAGGCAGGGTCAGTGTGACAGTCCCTTCCAGCAGGTTCGCTGCAGAGAGGTAACATGATATCTTAACCAGCCCGATGCGACAAACGCAAGCACATTTTAAAGCCAGGCGCCTGGGAAGAAAACATGTCAGAGCAGAGTGGTATTATTTTTAATGGAGCATGTGTTTGTCTTGTAAGTGTGTCAGAAGGAGGGGAGCAGGTGTTCGGTTCCCGGCCAGCCCTTCTGATGCATGAGAAGAGGCTGAGGTTGGATTTCCTATGGCCACGCGCGATCTTTGACTTTGCAAATGGGATATAACTATCCAGGTTGCATGTACAATGCTGCTGTCCATTCCCAGTGCTGGTGTGCAATTGTTTTCAAAGTAAACTAGCTTCAAGGCATGGATTTCATGAGCAGTCTTCAGGTGTAAGGCAAGTCCTTTAGGTAATTAACAGCCCAATAAATAAGATTTTTGTGCATCACCATAAGATCAACACAAGGCAGTGGCAAAGTTGATCTAAGATCTGCTAGGAAGGAAAAGATAGGCGCCCCCTCCGCCTTCTTTTTTTTTTAAAGAGTAAGAACACGAATTTGTCAATAATAAATTAATAACCCTCATGTAAGAGAGTTGTCAATATGAGAAACTCTATTCCCCATGTTCAGTAATAAAGCTACCTATTATTTTGGTAAGAAATGCCTAAATTGAAATTCCAAAGGGTATTATGAACTTGAATTAAAAAGGTAATGGATTTTTTAATAAGTTCTGGGTCAAGATGTATTATCAAACTATTTTCCATAGGGCATAGAATATACCATCTATCCTTTTAATAATGCCAGATCTAGCCTTACTTCCAGCAGCCAGCTGAGACTGCTTGTCTATTATAGTCTCTCCCACCATTCCTAACAATGAACACATAACTAGATGGCCTATGAAACATTTTAAACAGAACTGTCTCCTAGAGAAACTGTTACTAGCAGAGACAGGTTCGACCCAGAGCTGGGTAATCTGCGTTGGATATGAGCAGATCAATATTGTTTGGGAGTAAGTAGTAGAGGTAAATATTATGGTGAATTAAGTAAATCATAAAACAAATAATCTATTCCCTGACATGCAGCCTTCTTATTTTACCTGATTGCTCTAATTAAGGACTATGCAAAAGATAATTCTATATGCTTTGAAATTCAAAGGGCTTTCGAAAACCAATTTTAATTATATAAACCATGTACTAGTCATGAAAGCACTATGTTTGCAAATCCTTAAAGATTGGCAAAGAACTTGACCACGCATTTGAAAAGTGGTCCACACATTCTAATTTGTAGAAGATGAGTTTCCTTTTTTCCTGACTTATGAGTTGGGTCAAAAGCCAATGTTATGTCTTCAAGCCACTCTTTCTGTCACGCCTGTCTCTTCTTGTGTACTTAGAAAACTATCTCACCTCCTGCCCCTGTCATCCTTCTTTTTATCACTGCTGGGTCTGGAGACTTGGGTATTTCTCTATGTAGCCCTGGAGAAAAAAATACAGGGGACCAGACTAAAAGGTAGATGAACTCAACAAAAATAAGTATACTCAATGAAAAAGTAAATTATTGAGTTATTGATTTTAAAAAAGCTGATTCATTACTTGTTTAAATAACTTAGAGATGAGTTAGTGTAGGATATTGTCTTAGCTATCTTCATAGCTGCATTCATTTGAGATGGATTTAGATTAATGCAGAAATTTATACTGTGACAATATTGGAAGCATGAAATTCATTGTTACAAATTGTGTTCTGTTTTCTATTACTTCAATAAAACAAAAATCTTGGTAAGATAAAAGAACACCTGCCTCCTTCATCATGGATGTATGTAGAGAGACAGTGGATCTGGAAAACAAATTTATGCTTTTTGTGGACATAGGAACCACTCATAAAACATTTACTGAGTTCAAGGTCTCCTTGCTTTCATTCTGCCTCCTATTCATATGGAAGGTTGGCAACCCAAAGGTAGTTGGGGTAGCAGCACTTTATTGGATGAATCTGCTTCAAACTTGAAGATTTATGAAGACTCTGGATGACAGACAAAATATAAATTTTCCTCTTTAAAAGAGCGAGATTGATATTCAGCTGTCATAATATATAATTAAAGAGAAAAAATGAAATGAACTGTTTATGCAGGCACAATGAGTTGGTTTAATATTACAATAGACCCGAAAGTCTGTGGCAAAATTTTAAAATTTTGCTCCAGGGTTTCAAGCCCCTCTGAGGTGTTCTCACAAGCACAACCCCATTGCCATTTTTATGCATGTCGTGAACTTGTTTACCAGCTGCATTTATGTAAGATGCTCGAATGTCTCCCGCTGCTGCTTGTCTCCCTCTGTGCATCTTTATGTTCTATATGCCCTCATTAATTTTGGAAAGAATTTTAAAGAGTGCTCAAATAACACTTCCAATTAGTAGCTGATTTTTTTTTTCTTCTTTTTTTTAAGGTCTTAGAGTGGAAAGCTCATTGAAGCAACCCCCAGATGGTTGAATTGTATTCTAAAAACAGTCCCAGATAAGAGAAAGACTAACTGATGTCTAGAGGTCTCAATAAACCTTCTAACTCAGTTAAAATTCTGTTCCTGCTTCCTTCCTTTCACTCTAGGTTCCAGTTTTAAGTTCTGTTCTTCATCTTTAAACTTCAGACCTTGGGAAAACCACTGGTTTCATTTTCGCTAAGACTTCATCAACTTGTGTTTTATTGTCAGAGAGTGGTAGCTTGGCTGAATTTGTATCAACACTTATTTCTCCCCTGAATGAAGTCTATGGTGATTTTGCAGGGTCGGGGTTGGGGTTGGGGAGGCCCTGTGTCATTTGCATGCTGTGTAGAGGATACTGCTGAGCCAGAAGGACAAAAGAGCATGTATCGAAAAAAGGGATGGTTACGAATTATTTTTATATTTCTGGAAAGTGTTCTGGAATGTAGTAGGTAAGTACAAGAACTGGAGTTTCCTGGTCTTCATTTAAGTAATGAAGCCTGTCAGGTAGGGAATGATTGAGGGTCTACAATATGCAAAGACGACTGAGAGTTAAGATACAAATTGTTGAGAGTAGGAGTGTGAACTTAGAAGTTGTCTTGATTGCTACTGTTTCCCCCTCTCTCCTATGAAAATGGGCATCTTTTTTATTTTCCTTTTTTTGGCAATTTTTTTTCTTTTAAAGATGTGGGGTATGATTCAGGGTTAGGTATACAAATGTTCATTATGCAGCTACCCTTGTTGATGAGGTGAGCCCCCTTCTCCCCTGGCAGTTTCCCACTACTGCCAATCTCTTTCTGATAGTATTAGGATAATTGTTCAAGGTATACTTATGAGTGAGACTATGTGGTACTCAGTTCTTTGTTTCTGTGATAGATCATTCAGTATTATGAACTCTAAGTTCATACAAGTTGCTGTGAAGTTCATAATTTTGTCCTTCTTTATGGCTGTGTAACATTTCATCATGTATGTGTACCACATTTTTTTTTTGTTGAGTTGGAGTCTCACCCCGTCACCCAGACTGGAGTG
>NW_007245998.1:170891-186207 GCF_000164805.1 Carlito syrichta
GGGTCGTATGGAAGGTCGAGTTTTAGATCTTTTAGGAATTGCCAAACTGTTTTCCACAGAAGTTGTACTAGTTTACACTCCCACCAAGTGTAGAAGTGTTTCCTTTTCCCCACATCCTCTCCAGCATCTGTTGTTTTTTGTTATTGATTATGGCCATCCTGACTGGGGTTAGATGGTATCTCAGTGTGGTTTTATTTTTATTTTTATTTTTTTTGAGTTGGGGTTTCACTCTGTCGCCCAGACTGGAGTGCAGTGGCCGCTCCCGGCCACTGCAGCCTCAACCTGCTGGGCTCCGGTGATCCTTCCACCTCAGCCTTCCAAGTAGCTGGAACTACAGGCGTGCGCTACGGGGACTCTTTAGTCTTTTTGCCTCAGTGTAACCTTTAGAAAGCATTCAGACATTCTACTACAGAACCGGCAGCGCCTATCCCATCCCTCTCAGCAAATCTTCAGATGCAAAACCAAGGCAGCCTAACCATTCATGGTTTAGCATCATAATCTCTAGTAAACTTTTAGGTTCCTTGTCAAGACTGAAGATCAAAGATCGCCCTTTGGTTGACCAAAGTTATAAAAGTAATAATAAAACCATCCCACTTTGGGCAAGGAATTTGTGAGTTGCAAATGTCTGAGTTTGTGAATTGCAAATATCTAACAAGTCTCTTGCAGGAATCCTGCCCCCCTCAACCTATTCAACCCTCTGAACAACATAACACAGATAAGCCCCACCATGGCAGCAATCATGTGACTAACCCACCCATCTGCCTGCTGTCCATCACCTGACATCATCAGTACCTGCGCTTGCCTGCCCCTTTGTGATGATGTGGAAGCAGACCATCACCGAATCACCCTAATAATCTTCTCGCATCAAGGGGAATGGTTAAAAGCACTCAACCACAAGCAACCAGCAGCCATTATCTTGCTAGGCTCTGGTGTAGCCATGTGCTCTTTGAGCTATGGCTGTCGCCATGCTTCCTGGCTTTGGCCCCCTCTCCCACCTTGGGGAGGTGAATCCTCTTTCTTCCTTCTCTTTCTCTCTCTAACTTCCTTTTAAATAAACTTTTCTTTCTTAACCTCTTTGTGTGTTGCAATTCTTTGCATTTACTTGGATCTCCGGGTTCCTAGCGCGGCACCTCCAGCTTGCCAGCCCCGGTGGTGCTGTGCCCCTTGCTCCATCCATTTTCCCTCACCTTGTCTAGTACCCTAACAATCCTGAGAGAAGTGGCTCTCTCATTCTTTTGTGTCTATTATTTCCTCTGTTCTTGAGTAAATTAGAGGTTCTGTGGACAAGGACTGGAAAGGAAACAGGGAAGGGCACGAAGGTAGCACTCTAGTTAACACAAGGAAATGTGTTGTTTACATACTGAGCATGGGTTCTTTCAGAGAACATGGTGAGGGTAGCTCTACGTGAAGTTCTCTGTTTTGATTTGTACGTTATTAAGGTAAAATCATTTTCCCTTCTTGAAATTCCACAAAAATCAGTTGGTTAAAATACAGATCATGTTCTAGAAGGAAGTTTATAGGGATGTAAAATGCTGAGACAACCAGAAATCCCACATTTTAGATGTCAGGGCATTTGATTCATTTCTGTTAAGCCTTGGACATCAATAAATAAAATCCTGGCTGATTGAATGTGTAACCTTATAAATTTAAGTGCTCTTTACTCCGAAGATCTGTAGTTCTTTTAAAAAATCTGTTAGAGACACAAGGATCACGTGAGTTTCTTGACTCTAGATAAAGTCCATGGGAGAAGATCAGCTTTTAGCTTTCAGTCTATACATGTTAAATTTATAACAACTCGATGTTGTGGGTGAGTCTATGAATGATACAATTGGGGGTTCTGAATTTGTGAATGGACAGGCAGCTTTGAACTTCTTCTGGAAGCAGCTGCCATATGCCATTCAAAGGTAATTTCCCTTAGATTTACTTTTTATTTACTCATCTTGTGCCTCTAATGCCAAGTGCTGTGTCAGGCCTTGAACGGAAACCTAATAGCAAATAGCCATCCAGAGAAAGAATGATAAAGCTGACAAATGGTAGCTTCCTCAGTAAATCACAGATTCCACCAAGGGAAGTTGACTGTCGAGCCTATACATTAGAAAAATAAATGTAGAAGGAGGAAAAGAAAACAATAGTAAGAAACTTGCCATGACTCAGTGGATGAGAAAAAGGAATCACAAAGAAACCTGGCAGAAGATAATAATTATCTGATTATATGTAGCAAAATCTCTAAGAGATAAGTTTGTTAAGCAGTTCTAAAGAAGAATGAGAATGAGAATTATTAAGTATAATAATAATAAGGGACAAAATCAAAAAAAAAAAAAAGTCAGGTCTTTTCGAACAAGGTGGAATGGAAGTTGTAGAATGAATACCTGCAAGACCAAGGAGGTCAGATATCAGAAGGTGACAGGTACAGGCACCTTCCAAAGCAGGATGGTTACAGTTGCTTCTTCCATTTGGTATTAAGAAAATTTCCACTTTATCCAGATTTTGTGAGGTTTGAAGACTGAAAAATTTAGTTCAGTTTTTCTGAAGGAAAACAATAATTATGACTAGACAATTAGGCATATAGTCTTAAAAGTTGTCCATGAAATCTAGGAGCTCTGTTAACCTAGTTAGCCTCACAGTACATTCCCCTCTGGTACCCTTTGAAAACTCATCTTCATGTGACTGTATAGGTAAGGTGGGCTTTGGGCTGCTTTCTTGGGCAAGTGGTTTATGATTTGTCTTGCATCACTTGCTTTGAGTCACTCTGTCCTCATCATCAGAATGGTGTGTTAAAGAGAGAGCTATGATTAAGGACTGGTCTGAAAAGATAAAGAAGCTATTTCTGGTGAAAGTAGTGAGTATTGTATTATTTTTCAAAAGTGTATAGGGATCACAGAGACTTCTTTTTCTCTTTTTGAAGGGCCAGATATACCCGAGAATGTGCTTGACACTTGAGATACAAAGATGAAGAATAATGAACGAGACTTGGATTTGCTCTCAGAAAGCTCATAACTTGGGAATGGAAGGGATGGGAAAGGGGTTAGGGGAGAGAATCAGGAAGAACCCAGAGTATTTCACCAGATGATATTGCATTTGGGGTGGAGTCCCACATTCATTCATTTAACATCTATTTATAGAGCACTACATTGTTCTAGAAGCTGGGAATCCAGCAGCAAACAAAATAGCCCCAAATGCAAGTCTACACGGAGCTCTTATTCTAGTGGAGAGAAACAGAGTTAGTAGATAAACTATGGATATAGATCTATACATACACATATGGGCAAATGATGATAAGAACTATGGAGTAAAATAAGGGTTATAGGGGAATACTCAGTTTTTTTCCCCTTCTGTCTCTCTCTCTCTCTCTCTCTTTCTCTCTGTGTGTGTATGTGTGTGTGTGTGTGTGTGTGTGTGTGTGTGTGTGTGTGTGTGTGTGTTGGGAGGAGAGCTTTCCAAGCAGAAAGAATAGCAAGTGGGCATGTCTGGAGGCAGGAGTGTGTTTGGTGTGTCTGAGAAACAGCAAGAGAGGGCCAGTGGGGCTGAAGTGGGGCAAGCAGTGGGTAGAGAGGAAGACAATAAGTTCAGAGAGGTAGCAGGGAACCAATGCAAGAACCCTCCTAGACCATGGTAAGGACTTTGGGCTCTAAGGACTCTAAGTGTGATGGGGAGCCTGTGGAAGGAGCCCTGTGTGCAGAATCTACTTTGGAAGGGCAAGCCTGGGAGCAGTGAGTTCACTTGGGAGACTACTGGAATATTCTTCGTGAGAGATGATAGTTGCTAAACTGGTAGTAATGGAAGTGAGAAGCCATTGGGTTTCTTATATTTCAGAAAGGAGTCAGAAAGATGTCCTGACAGGTCAGGTCAGATGAGAGACAATGTTTCATCTTGAGCAACTAGAAGATTGAGTTTTAATTTAATGAGATGAGAAGAGAAGAACTGTGGAAGGAACAATTCACAAGGAGCAGTTAGGGAGATGAGAAGACCTGTGGGAGAGGCAGTTCGGCTGGGATTTCTGTCTTGAGCTTAAGTTTGAGGTCTCCATTAGGCATCTAATTGGGAATATCAAGTAGACAGTTGGATGTGAGTTTGGAGTTCAGAGAATAGCATGAGTTTGGAGATAAATATTTGGAAGTTAAGACCACACAGACTAGTGGTCTTGAGACTGGAGGAGATCACCTAGGGAATAAATCCAAATATAGAAAAAATAAATATGATGTATTCTTCTATTGAACGTTTGGGCATAACTGTCATTGAGCCTCTAGAGGTGGGGTTGAATGTTTATGAGCCTAGGTTCTTCCTGTTTTCTCTCTCTCTACAAAAGCCCGACATGACTTACACACCCCAACATTTCATACAAGGTGTTCCATAATCTGACATATAGCTGCTCACCTCTTCAGTTTTAGTTCCACTAAACAGCAAACACCAAAAAAAAAAAAAAAAAATCATGCTATTCCATGCCTTCGTGTGCATGAAATAATTTTGCTTATGCATTTCTTCTTTGTGGAAAGCTCACTTTGTTTCCAATCCCAGGTCATATGCACACACACACACGCATATTGTTTCTTACTATCTGCTCAATCCTTGGTACAGAGAACACAAAGAATTTATGAAAGTTCACCAAAATATTAACAGAAAAGATAAGAGAAGAGTGATGAGTAAAATAAATCTCTTGATCCCACAATAGCAGAACAGTAAAAAATATCCCCGGCAACCCATAGTTATTGAGCTAAGTGTCCTTTCCTGTGTACACTCGGCACTTTAGCCCGGTCTTACTAAATGTGAAACAACAGGCCCTAAATGATCAATCATGGGGAAAGGAGGAAACAGATTAGAAAATAAATCTTTGCAGGAAGGAGGAGGAAAAGGAAAAGCCAGAGGGCTCTATTTTGAAACAAATTAGAATATTCCTAACTCTAATCTATCTCTCATTTGACTAATGAGAGTGACAGTCTCAACTGGGGCTTAAAAATAACTTACAAATACAAAACTCTTTGAGCTCAAACAAAGTTCTTTAAAATCCAGCACTTAATCCAATCAAATAATTGATTTTGGCCGGGCTTGGTGGCTCAGCCTGTAATCCTGCGCTTTGGGAGGCCGAGGTGAGTGAATTGCTTGAGCCCGTGGGTTCGAGACCCGCCTGGGCAACTTGGCGAGACCTCATCTCTACAATAAATCAAAAAATTAGCCAGGTGTGGTAGCGCCCGCCTATAGTTCCAGCTACTTGGAAGGCTGAGGCAGAAGGATTACTGGAGCCTGGCAGGTCGAGGTTGCAGTGGCTGGGAGCGGCCACTGCACTCCAGTCTGGGCGACTGAGTGAGACTCCGACTCAAAAAATAATAATAATAATAATAATTTTATAATGTACAATTTTTAAAAATTTTATTGTTTTTTAACTTTTAGATTCAGGGAGTATGTGTGCAGGTTTGTTATGTAGATATGTTGTGTAATGCTGAGGTGGCTTTTATCAAACTTGTCACCCAAATAGTGAACATAGTACCCGATAGACAGTTTTCAACTCTTTACTCCATCCTTCCCTCCCCCACTTTGGAAGTTCCTGGTGTCTATTGTTTCTGTTTTTATGTCTGTGTGTTCCCACTGTTTAACTCCACTTATAAGTGAGAACATGGAATATTTGATTTTCTGTTTCTGTGTTAATTCACTTAGGATAATAGACTCCAGGTGCATCTATGCTGTTGCAAAGGACATAATTTCTTCTTTTTTTTTAATCAATATTTTTTATTATGGTTTTGTGGGGTACAGTTAAGGGTTAGGTGTACAATTATGTTTCATTCAGGCGCCCTGTTGATAAGAGGTGTTTCCCCATCTCCAGACAGACATTTGCTACTGTTAATCCCATTCCCCCCCATAGTTTCCCAGTACTGTCAGCAAAGGACATAATTTCATTATTTAAAAACATTTTAAAAAGTTGCTATCTAAAATTTTTTTAAAATTAGATTTTATTAATATTTTCCCAATGCTACAAAAACCATCATCAGGAAACTGTTGATAGACCCGATTTTTGGGGTAATACCACATATACTAGTTGTTTTCCTAATGCAAATTAGCTTTGGCATCTTTTATTTATTGCATCACTCAATTGTAAATTCCTTAAAAGCAGGAGCTACATGATGTAGGTCCTCAACTAATGTGTGTTACATTTAAATTTGAGGATGTAATTGCATGATTTTGGCACATTCTTGACTTCTCGTATAAAACACATTCACCATTCCATACTAACATGCTCTAATAATGGTACAGTCATGATTTATTAGCACTTACATGCTGTACTTGCTTTATCTCATTTTGTTCTCACTATATCCTATGGGAAAATATGTTTTTTAGTTGAAAAGAAGCAGAAACTATATGGGGCTTTAAGCAATTCACCTAGGCTCAGAAAACATTTTTTTTCTAATAAAAAAGCCTAAACTTTTTTTTATTTTTAAAAATACCTTGCCGGGCTCGGTGGCTCAGCCTGTAATCCCGCGCCTTGGGAGGCTGAGGTGAGTAGATTGCCTGAGCCCGCGGGTTCGAGACCCGCCTGGGCAGGCGAGACCTCATCTCTATAATAAATAAAATTAGCCGGGCATGGTAGCATGTGCCTGTAGTTCCAGCTACTTGGAAGGCTGAGGCGGAAGGATCGCCGGAGCCTAGCAAGTCGAGGCTGCGGTGGCCGGGAGCGGCCACTGCACTCCAGTCTGGGCGACAGAGTGAGACTCCAACTCAAAAAACAAAAAACAAAAAACAAAAAACCTTGACCCACTTAAGCAAGCCCTAAAAAACTTGTGTATTAGTCCTATACCTACTTAAGAATGCCATTAATTAGGAAAACCAAAGTATATTATTGGATTTAAAAATCTTTATTAAAACTTCACTCAGACTTTTAAAAGATTATTAAGATTACTAAGCAAAAGTGACACATTAGAGATACTACCTCAAATGTATATTAAATTTACAGTGATCACAAAGAAGCAGTTACCAATGAATAAAAATAAATATTTACTTCAGATGTTTTACTGAGTAGTAGAATTTCATACTTATTTGAAAACGAGGTGTTAACATGGAAATCTGTAACACAAAAATGTAAATATGAAAGTTTGGTGACAAACTTCATCTCTGAGTATATAAACTAATGAAAAGTAAAATCTTAGCTTAATGTTTTCTTCTAGTCAATCCTGTTCCCAGTGCTTTATTATTTTCCTTTCTTTACCTAGGAAATACATCTACTGCTTCTATTGTGATGAACTCAAATTATTCTAGAAGGATTCTTTTTTTTTTTCCTTATTATTTTGGTGCCTTTGCCTGGGATGGCCTTCCTAAAAAACATTCTACATCTTTCAAGAATCAGCTGGTGACTCATAAATCTATATGTCAAGCCCATATCCCTCTCCTCAACTTCTGTATCAGGTATTCCAATGCTCAGTAATCATCTCTGCTTGAATTCTGGGGGATCTCAACTCACCATGAATGAGACTTTCTTTTTTTTGAGTTGGAGTCTCACTCTGGCACCCAGACTGGACTGGAGTGCAGTGGCCCCTCCCGGCCACCGCAGCCTCGACCTGCTGGGCTCTGGCGATCCTTCCACCTCTGCCTTCCAAGGAGCCAGAACTACAGGCCAGACTTCTCTTATGCCCCCACAACAAAAATGGATTATGGTGTTTTGGGTGCCTCCACTGTACTTTGTGTAAACTTTTATACTACTGTGTGTAATACTTTATTTGAGGTCTGCAAATACCGGCCATACCGCCCACCCTCTCCAGTCTTCACTTTGGAGAACTTATTACTATAATAGCAATAATAATAGCTATTGTTAATGGTGTTATTTGCTGAGCTTATATGACAGGCAGCTAATGCCAACAGATTGGAAACTATTGACCACAAATATTTACATATTTGTGTTACATACTAATATTTACACTTTTGTGTTGCGTATTTACATATTTTAACCTAGTGCCACTCATCGTTTCTATGACTAGGACTTTTTAATATTCATTTTTATAACTCGTGTTAGTTTCTGATAGCACTTAGAGATAAATTAATGAACAACAAATGAATAAAATAATGAATAATAAACGAGTCATATCATCTCTTAGATAGGATTTTTGGTAGTGAAACTGAGTCACTTTAGGGAACTCAAAGTCTGTCGCATCAGCTTTTATGCAGAAAAGACCATATTTGATGACAGCCAATCTAACAATCCAGCCCATGTTCTCAAGCAGATAATCAAATTAACCTACCAAAGTATAATGCCAAAAAGTTTCTCTACTGTGAGCCAAGGGAAAAGATGCACAGTAACAACCTATGACAAGTATGCAATATTTATTGTGTAGCTAATTAATTTTTAATATCATGGCTGTTTTAATTAGTAACCAAAGAACCAAAGAGTGATGGTTGCTTCATATAGCTAGAGCTTGTATATTATGTAGGTGAGAAAGCTTAGACTGCAAAAGACTTTATAACTTCCCATGCGGTTCAAGATTTTTGAACCCTACGTGATACTTACAAAGTTTTCTCAAGCCAAATTATGATTATTAAGTAGTTAGAATTGTAATTACTTAACGTATTTCCTCTTTATAAAGGGAGATGTTATCTAAGGGAATTTTGGCTGCTGGAGGCTAATGGGATCAGAGCGTTTATGGAATTTTGTTTTCCCATGTACTACAAACATTAAAAAAATTATGCCTCTAAAAGAGAAAAAATAATTAATCACTAATCAGTGAATTGCTTTGGTCTTCATATCCAGAGAACAATCTTGGTTCTGTCTTGGAAAGTCCTGAGTTCGTTTTATTTATTTGTCTAAATGTTTCTAGATGATAGAGTTGGTAACTCCTCTGTCTCTATTATTTCCTGTTTCCTATGTGGTGGAGCCTCTATATCATTCTGTAAAGTCAGGTGGAAGAAAAAAAAGGAAGCATTGTTCAACTGATTTTTAAAAAGCAAGAGAAAATCACTCTCGTTTTATATCTTTTCAACAGAAATCGCCTAATAGACTTCAAACATAACTTTCTGCAGCATTTTTGTAATTATGCTCTTAGAATATATGATGTGTTTTTATTTTCATAATTAACAGGAAATACATGTTATACATTAAATGTGACACAAGAGATATGAATTATGCAGTCAACTTGGTATGTGCTGATGAGCCCAAAGCCCAAGGCACGTTCAGTCGAGTTTCTATGAAGATCTATAATGAGTTTCAAGTACATCATTTCCTGATGGAGGATAAGAAAACATCCATCAATGCAAATTTCTGCACATTTTTTCAGCTTTTATGAATACTTTACAACTTCTAAAAAGAGTGAATTTCCAAAGTGCAACTTGAGCAAAGTCTATTAGTAATCTTATTTAGACTGTTTAGCTTCAGCAGAATCCTCAAAGATGTGTACGTGTGTGTGTGTATGTGTATCCACAATATATTTAAACTTATTATAATTTGCTATCAATGAAGATAACTAGTGTAAGATGTTTGACACTGTACAATTTAATAAAGACCCTAGTTCATATCTAAGCCTATGATATTAGTTTCATATTGAAAGTAAATTGTAGCAGGGAACAGGAAGCAAACAATTAAATTCGAAATTAAGACTTCCATATCCATATGCAAAGTAACACACATATTTTATTCATTTAATTCTTTTAGAAGAGTTGAGATTACCATAAATAACTTAAAGTTTATGTTAGATTGAACTTTTATTTTTTAGGAGTATAGCATTAAAACATATACTAACAAAGACGAAGGAAAATGCTTACAGTAAAATCGTGTTGAATATTAAATAAACATTAGAAGTTACAGCACTCTGAGGTCCTTAGAGACACTTTATAGAATAACTTGTGGCTATTGTATAAGAAAGTTCAGTAAGGAAACAGCCTCCTAGTTGGTTTCCTTAATACGTCTCTCCCTCCACGGTTCATTTTCCACAATAAGGAGTTATCTTGAAAAGCTCATCTGATCACATGGCTTCCTCGTTTAAAGACCTCCACTGGCTCTATAGTGCCCACAGGACGAAGGCTGATCTTCCTAGCCTGGCCCCAGCCTGCTCCTCCAGCTTCATTTCCTGACAGACTCCTCCATACATCTTAACCTCTGGTCCTGGAACTGCAGAAACAGGGCACAGCGGGGGTGGGCAGGGCCAAGGGGACAGGGAAAAGCATCACAGACACCACCTGATCAGTGCTTCTCTCCTTGTGGTGACTTGGCCCCTTTTTTATACTCAAAATGATCTGCAGTTTCATTATCTACTGTTTTTACTTTTACTTTTTGTTTTTGCCCATTCTCTAGCAGAGATATTATAGAGCAACAAGAATTCAAACACTCTCACAACATAATGCAAAATGTAAAGAAAAAAATAAACCTTTGCTTCTTTCCTTGGCTATAAATTATCTCATGGGTATGGGGAGTGGCAGCTGAGGATTCCATAAACTCACAGGAAAAGGACACATTGACATGAGGAAAATGGTCAGAGAGCCTCCTTGATCCGCTGAGTTAGGATGATACAAGCGTCTCCAAGCACATAGGCTCTAGCTCCTTGAACTGACTCAGGCACATAAGTTTTCAATAGATGTTTGTTAGTAAATGGATTTACTCAGCTGATAGATTTTAGTATTCAGACATTTGAGGGAAGTAGAATCATTTTAATGATTCTATATATAAGTGTATTTTGAATAAAGCATGTATGTTTTTACCAATACATCAACACCTTCCATGATAAGGAATTTTATTTTTGGTTTAAGTGAAAAAAGAATATAGATTCAGTACCTGTTTATTAGTAAGAGCTACAAATTATTAAGGACCCAAATGTGGTAGGTGGTTTATTGGCATTTTCTTTTTTATGCCGTCACAGAACCCCAAAAGTTGGTGTGATAATCCTTATTTTTACACATGGAGAGATGAAGTAAAATGCCTCAAAGAACATGAATATAAGTGGTAGAGACGGGATTGGAGCCCGTGTTTATGTGATTCAAAGGAAATGATCTTCCTATTATGTGTCCTATTTAAATAGACCAGAGGCTTTCAAAAAATTTTTCTCTCAAGCTCAGGAAGTCATTGATCTGGGTCCCCTTACCAAGAATACATATTTTTCAATTCCCTGAAGTTTAACATTAAGGACCACTATTTCAGTTGTGAAGTGGCCAAGGGGAAATAGATGATTTCCTATGTAATCTGAGTCCATCCCTTTTAAGACCCTTACAGGTCCTGCTGCAGATTCAAAAATAAAAATAGTGTTATTAATGTATTTTATAATTCTTATAGCAGGAAGAAACATTACAAACGTATATCCAATATTAAATAATACAGGGAAAGGCATTAGCACAAGTAAAATTTTCATGTAAATTTCATTGTTTATGTAAGAAACATCGCTTCACAAACTATTAAAACTAAACTATGGCAGAGCATGAAAGAGTTTGTACGTCAAGCATTTAGTCAAAAGTTATATTATGCTAACAAGCTGAAGAGCTTGTCAACATCTCCTGGGTTAAGTATGCCTCTTTGATCATTCAAAAAGGTTTCCAACACTGTAGGTGGTCCTAATTAACAGGGAACTGTGATCTTCTTTTACTACTAGATTTCACAAGTCAGGCAATAGACCACATTCTATTAATGCTCACTAATACTGTCCTATTCAAATCCCAATATCTCCCCAGATACACAGCTGATTATGAATGTGTGTCCTGTTTTAATAGTGTCTTTCAAGAGAAAGTTTGAGGTTTCTTATCTAAATATCCTCAGGGTTCCTGTAGTCAATTATATTTTCTCATCATGGACTAAGAATGCCCCACACTTAGAATAAGCTACATATCTGAATAATCCACATCTGAATTCTACCCTTGATTGAGTTTGCAAGATCTTCCTGGGGAGGAGAGGGAGGTGAGTATGCGTGTATGTTTGTGTGTGTGTGTGTGTGTGTGTGTGTGTGTGTGTGTGTGTGTGTGTGTGTGTGTGTGTGTGTGTGTGTGTGTGCATGCGCGTGTGCACGCGCGCTCGCGCGCACACAGATAATGTGGTTTCATCTGCATTCAAGTCCTTTTATTTTAATTAGCCACAAGGAAAGAAGCTGGTTGCTTTAAATAAATTTTAATTTCTTTTAATAGTCATGCCATCCCCACAGAATAGTTATTTGATGTTCATTTTAGAGATTAAGAACCAAAACTCCTTTTGTGAAGTGATGGCATATTGAGTACATGCATCCAATTTTATTTCTTGTGAAACCTCAGTGAAAATACAGTAAAGGGATCTTTAAAAAATATAACCAGCAAGGTTGGGTGAGGTGGCTCACGCCTATAATCCCAGCACTTTGGGAGGCTGAGGTGAGGCTTGCCTGAACACATAAGTTCGAGACCAGCCTGGGCAACTTGGTGAGATCGCATCTCTACAATAAACCAAAAAATTAGCCGGGTGTGGTGGCGTATGCCTGTAGTTCCAGCTACTTGGAAGTCTGAGGCGTAAGGATCGCCTGAGTTCAGTAGATCAAGGCAGTGATGGCTGTGAGCGTGCCACTGCATTCCAGCCTGGGCAACAGAGTGAGATACCAACTTAAAAATAATAAAAATAATAAAAAACGTAACCAGATGGAGAGAAGGAGAGTAGGTAGAATCTGTGAATGCTGTGAAGCAGTCAGATGGGTGACAAAGGATGTAGACCTGAGTAAGCTAAGTTCTACTCAAAACATGGAAGCTCAGACCCAGTCAAAAGAAGAATTCTCAAGAGGCTTAGAAATGCTCAGGACCAGGTACTTCTGGAGGTAGAAACAAAAGGGTATAGAGAATTATAGTCAGAAGAATTTGCTGAAAATTGGTTAAAATGCAGTTAGATTCTCAAATACCTTTTTCTGTTCTTTGCTGCGGAGTCACTGTCTATTTTCAACTTCCACAAATGCTTCACAGCTTATCCTCTGAAGAGAGGGACACCAAACCTTGCAATGGAGGATCCCAGGTGCAGTTGCAAGTGTGGATATTTCACCATTACGCAGGATCCAGTAACCCTGTGTGCTCTGAATGCTGACACGCGTCAGCTGTCCTTAGCTTGCTTGGGATCCCAGAACTCTGGCAGCCCCAGGTTTCACCCCCAAGGCAGGACAGGAAAGAATGGAAGGAGAGAGGGAGGGATGAAGGAAGGAAGGGAAAGTATGGAGAATTAGATTTCCGAGCGAAGTCTCTTCCAATCTCTTGCCTTTCCACTCAAGGTAACCAGTGACATCAATTTTTATGGTACTTGCTCATTTGTCTTTCTTTACCAACTAAATGAGGACGCTACACGCTGTGCGTTAGTGCGTTAGTTAGAACTTTATATAAATGGACTCATAAAGTATGTATTATTTTGTGTTATGTGTATGCATTTTAAAATTATTATTCATTTATCTATGTTGATAATAATTGAAGTTTGTGCATTATTGTTGCTCTATGGCATTCTAATATATATGAGGACCTCACAATTTATAAATTATATTGTTGATGGAGCCTAGGGTTGTCTCTAGTTTGCTATCATTATGAAAATGTTGCTGTGACATGCTTGTGTCATCTTCTGCTGCCTATGCACGTGTGTTTCTTGTTTCTTTAGGGTAGGGGTTGGCAAACTTTTTGTAAAGGACCAGATAGTAAATATTTTAGGCTTTTCAGGTCACATGATCTTTACCACAACTACTCACATCTGTGAAGAAGAACCCATAGACAGTACTTAAATGAATGGCATAATTGTGTTCCAATAAAACCTTTTTTTTTTTTTAGTCAGCGTCTTACTCTGTTGCCCAGGCTGGAGTGCAGTGGCACACTGATGGCTGCTTCAGCCTTGACCTGCTGTGCTCAGGAGATCCTTCTGTCTCAGCCTTCCATGTAGCTGGAACTACAGGCTTGAGCCACCGCGCCTGGCCCAATAAAACTTTATTTACAAAGATAAGCTGAAGGCTGAATTTGCATGAAGACCTTAGTCTGCTGACTCTTATTTTAGGGTCTGTACTAAGAATGGAATTGGTGGTTATAAGGTAAGTATGTCTTCAACTTTAGTTAGACCACAGTGGTTTTCAAAGTACTTGCACCAATTTATATTTTCACAAGTAAGGTATAGAAGTAATTATTGTTAAACATTGTCTATGTCAACTCTTGGTCTTGTCAGCCGTTTTAATTCTAGCCATTCTGGTGGACCTGCAGTGTTATCATATTATGGTTAGACGTCTCAATTCCTGGATCAGTTATTAAGTTTTCATGTCAATTGATCAGCTGAATTTTTTTTCTTTTGAGAAGTGCCTGATTAGCTGGGCTTGGTGGCTCAGCCTGTAATCCCGTGCTTTGGAAGGCTGAGGTGAGTGAACTGCTTGAGCCCACGGGTTTGAGACTCGCCTGGGCAACTTGGTGAGACCTCATCTCCACAATAAATCAAAAAATTAGCCGGGCATGGTAGTGTGCGCCTGTATTTCCAGCTACTTAAAAGGCTGAGGGGGAAGGATCGCCGGAGCCCAGCAGGCGAGGCTGCAGTGGCCGGGAGCGACCCCGGCCACTGCACTCCAGTCTGGGCGACAGAGTGAGACTCCGACTCAAAAAAAAAAAGACTATGTGATATCTGTTTACCTTCTAAAACACCTTCCTTCTCCCATGGCCCCACCCTGCCTCCACGCTTAACCTCGAAGAGACCGCAGACCGAAGGCTCGGAGACACTGCCTGATCGGAGGCCGAAAAGATTGTGTCGGCCTCCGCTTTCTTCTCTTCAGAATGGGGTCCCATGAGAGGCCAATGTAAAAATTAGGGGAAATTGTGTTTGAATGTCCTTCAGCATGCTGATGAGCACATGGCAAGCACGAACAATAAGTAGCTGTTCTTCTCCCCACACTTCCTCCTCCCCTCCCTCTCCCTCTTCCCTGCCCCCCTCCCCTGCTCCTGGTCACCATCATCCTCACCGACACCATACCCCGACTGGCCTAGCTGCGGTGGGTCTCTCATGCCCAGTTTAGATGTATTTCCCCCCAGAGAACGAGAGAGAAGCGTGAGGACCTTTATCTCTCATTCCCTGGTGTCCTCCGACACCTCTAAGTGACATCCACTACCAATGCACTCCCCTTTAAACAACCCAGACAAGCGTGTCATTAGATAAAACCCACATGATCTTGGGAAGGACAAGCCACGTGGGTTGAAGCCACACAGATCACTCAAGCTTGTGTATTTTCAACGTACGAGAGCCGCCAGGAAGACTTGTCTAGAACAAGCTCTCCTGGGTGTGCAGAACGGACCTGGACTGTCTTGCCAACTGCAGAAGGGAGGGTCAGCATGGGGTGAGAGGGGTGGGGTGGGGAGGGGTGGCATGCATCAGGATGGGGCGGCAGGGACAGACATGCCAGGGGGCTGAAAC
>NW_007245998.1:186227-190051 GCF_000164805.1 Carlito syrichta
CACTCCAGTCTGGGCAACTGAAGGAGACTCCAACTCAAAAAAAAAAAAAAAAAAAAAAGAGAAGTACCTGATAAGGTATTAATTTTCTCCGTTTTCTGTTGTTTTCACATCAAATTTTCTTTTACACTGGAATTTTTGTGTTCTATTTAAAATAAATCTCTCCAAAATCTTGTAAATATTCTACATTTTGTTTTAAATACTTTGTTTTGTCCTTCAAATTCATGCCCATTTGAAATTTGAAACAATACATTCGAAATTGCTTTTAAAAAATACATATGGCTAGTTAAGTTAGCTGTCAGGTTTTGTTTCCATGCAAATACCTAATTGACACAACACCATTAATTGAAGGCACCATTCTTTCCATGCTCCTCTGTAATGCTAATCATATAATAAAACAAGAGACTATCTATCTATCTATCTATCTATCTATCTATCTATCTATCTATCTATCTATGTATCTATAATAAAACAGGCATATATAGATTTTTTTTCTGGTTTCTTTGTGTTCCATTTAAAAAAAAATTTAATTCTTATCTTAGTTCCAATACCATATTTCTTGTATATTACTACTTTATAAATCTTTTTAATGTTATTAATCTTTTAAATCGACAAAAGATATATTTATGATATACAACATGATGTTTTAAAATATGCATTCATGTGGAATGCTTAATCAAACTAATTAACATGTACATTACCTCACATACTTTTCATTTATTTTGATTAGCAATTTTCAAGAATATAATACATTACTATTAGCTATAGTCACCATGTTAAGCTACTTTATAAGTCTTGAAATTTGGTAGAGCAATTCGTCTCCCCTGTGTTCCACTCTTGTAACCTGGGTCAACTGAGGGCATTCATTTTACTGCCCATAGTATTCTGATCTTTCCTTCTCCTAAGAGCCAAAAAGGTGGGCCATGGTCAACTTTGAAGTAGAAAATGCAGAGTCACATTTCACATTGTGTATATTCTTGCTGGATATCCTGTACTTGGCCCATCTATGCTATATCCTTCCTGGATGCCCTTGATTATGATGAGCCTTTTTTCCCCCAGGACTTACTCATGACCTAGCCCACAGAATTTCCCAGGGAGGTTCTTAAAACTGTCAGAAGACTAAAAACAGGCTGTGACCTAGATCTTTTCAGATCTTTTCAGACCTTTCCTGGGAAAATTTAATAGTGTCAATAGTTTCAATATTTTAATAATGTCCTTTCCTTGTGTAGCTAGTCCTGTGCTTGTACTTACTTTTAATATTATTCACCCTTTTCTTTAATTAATATATAAATATTAATTCTTACAACAATAAAATATTACATTACTAATTAATATTAATTCCTGCAAGAGGCAGATCAAAAATCAGAAAAAATCAGTCTTCCAGTGTTTGGGGGACATCCTCAGACATGAAGAGGTGACAGGCACTGGCGGCTAGAAGTTAGAGGATACTGAGAGACCCAAGGAATATGAGAGGGACAATGACAGTATTTGCTACACGGTGCATGCTTTAGAAGTTACTTAATACTTTTCTTTTTTATTAATGAAATAATACTGGTTCTCTAATAATAGTTTTTCCTTGGTGTGACAATGTTTCCTCAAACAATGTTTTTTTCCCCAATTTGTTTTATTCTCTATTGGTTCCAATTATGTATAATTTATCTCTTCTGTTTGTCTTTCATATCTATTATTTCCCTCCATTCTTTTAAAACTATTTGTTCGTTTCTAACTTCTTTTGCTCTGTTAAAAAAAAAAAATCTGTCCTCTATGTTCTCTACCATAACAAAAGATTATTCTTCAATCTTTTGTTTTCATCATGACTTTTATTGACGGGATTTTTTCCTTCCAAATTTTCCTGAATTCGAACTACTCAACTTTCATCTTCTTGCTATGTCTTCTCTGAACCTTGCTTTAGTTCTTGCTTTAAAGACATTTTTTGTCTTGTTTTTAGTTCAAAGAAACATATTGGATCTCAGTTTTCATCTGGACATAGCAACGTTTTTCTGGTGCATTTTCTTTTTCCACCATGTGTTTTTCTGCTCTTTTCCTCCTCCTACTCCTTCCCCTCCCCCTTCTCTTCCTTCTTTTTTTTCTCTATCTATGTTCGGAATATGCTATGATCTGAATCTTGATGTCCCTTCCAAATTCATACGTTTAGAACCTAATACCTAATGTGATAGTATTAAGAGGTAGGTAGGGTCTTTGAGATGTAATTAAGTCACAAGGGCTCCAGTCTCATCAATGGTATTCGAGTCATAAAAGAAACTCAAGGGTGCCGTCTTTGAAACAGTGAAGCTCTTATAGACACTGAATTTGTTGGCACCTTGTTCTTGGACTTTTCAGACTCCTGAACTGAGAGCAATAAATTTCCGTTGTTTATAAATTACCCAGTCTAAGATATTTTTGTAATAGCAAGTTGAATGGACTAAGACAGATTCCATTGTTATTATTATTAGTAATCTTTATTTTTTCAATTTAATACATTTCCTGAGGTTTTATTGTATTTAGTGTGTTATTAAAATACAGTATTTGAGGAAGACACATAATGCAAGAAAATAGTAGCCTAGCATTCTTGTATAAGCACTTGTTTCATAAAACCAATTATAGTAGATTCAAAAGCTAATTAGAAAGGTAGAAAGTTACAAACTATTATATAAATGGGACCCAGAATTTTGTTTTAAATAGTTTTTTCATGTATCAAAATACTATTAATTTAAAACAATCTTAAAAATTTTTTTTATTATTATTAACCTTTAAATGAGAAGAGTTCTTCCTGGGCCAGTTCTTTTTAGATTTGGGGACAAGGACAGTTCAAAGCAGTGTCCTTGGCTAGCAATACTCGCCTTGGTTCTTAGGAAATTTTCTTATGGCACACGTTTATGTGGTTGAGTGGTTTTTTTTTTTCTTTTGAGTCTTATCCTGTCACCCAGGCTGGAGTTCAGTGGCACAAACATAGCTCACTACAGCCTCCAACTCCTGGGCTCAAGCATTTCTCCCAACTCAGCTTCCCAAGTAGCTGGGAATATAGGCACATGCCACACTACCCAGCTAATTTTTTTATTTTTTGTAGAGATAAGGTCTTTTGTGTTGCCCAGATGTGTTTCAAAAATTCCTGGGATCAAGTGATCCTCCCATCTCAGCCTCCCAGAGTGTTGGGATTACAGGTGTGAGCCATATTGCCCTGAGGAGTGAGTTCTTTTAAACTTATTTTTTCACTGTTGGAAGGAATCTGCAAAGTTGTTATCTATCCAGAGTCTCTCTACTCATACTCTGCCTGCGGGCAGATGTCCTTCAGCATAAATCTGTATATTCCTTGTTCAGCTCCATACTTTCAGCCTCTCCAATGTTGTCAAATGTGATTCCAAGAAGTTCCCTTCACCAGTTCCCCCAAATTCTCATTCAAAGAAAAAGCTTGTTGGCTTCACTATTCAGCTTTGATCACCTACACTGAGAAATAGGCTCTGTTAGACTTTCTCTGAAATTTGCAGCCACATATATTTCCTCCTGGTATCTTCCTATATACCTGTTAGATCCTTGCTCACCTTGATCATTTATTGTGGTTTGCGATGATAGCATCCCATAGTTTCACTAAAGATGAAATTTACATTTCAGTTTCTCATTTAAGGTTTCAAGGTGGTTGTTAAAAGAAGAGAGTATAAATGTTCTTTTAAAGACAGAAGTTGACAGTTTATTGGAGTAGTCCTCTTCTCATCTCTCTGTTTCTCACAAATATTTTGTCTCTGCTTTTATTTCAGCACTGTTCAATACTGCTTGTGTAATGATGGAAATGTTCTATATATGTGCTGGCCAATATAGATAGCCAATAGTCA
>NW_007245998.1:190071-204920 GCF_000164805.1 Carlito syrichta
GAGTTCAGTGGCACAAACATAGCTCACTACAGCCTCCAACTCCTGGGCTCAAGCATTTCTCCCAACTCAGCTTCCCAAGTAGCTGGGAATATAGGCACATGCCACACTACCCAGCTAATTTTTTTATTTTTTGTAGAGATAAGGTCTTTTGTGTTGCCCAGATGTGTTTCAAAAATGTTCTTTTAAAGACAGAAGTTGACAGTTTATTGGAGTAGTCCTCTTCTCATCTCTCTGTTTCTCACAAATATTTTGTCTCTGCTTTTATTTCAGCACTGTTCAATACTGCTTGTGTAATGATGGAAATGTTCTATATATGTGCTGGCCAATATAGATAGCCAATAGTCATATGTGGGTACTGAACATGTGGAATGTGGCTGAGAAACTAAATTTTAATTTTGTCTAAGTTAATTTTTAAAAAATTAAATTTAAATAGCCCAAATCTACTTTAGGTTTCCCTAAAGATGAATGCATTTAAAGGCATATGCCTTCCTAGGTTTTATATTTTTCTCTTACTTGTCACATCTCTTCCCTGAGGCAAGGAACACAGAGCCTGAACAGTTTGGTGGGTAAAAGGGAAAATGCTGGAGAAGAAAGAACACAAGTCGACACCTCAGAACTCTTATCCCCCATTAGTTGGGGTCTGATTTACTTCTGTAGATGGAGCTAAGAGGCCAAGGATTAGTTGGAGGCATCCAACAGCTTTTCCAGATACAGATGCCCAGTACCTTTTAGCCTCAGCTGTCATATTTGGTGCCTAAGGGAAATTCTAGTGCAGCAGTCTTTGGAATTTCTAATCATTTATGACAAAAACAGCTCATAGCTGGGTCACTAAGTCTAAAGGGGCACAATAATAAGGGAGAGACAAAATATAAAGTCAAGTGTGTTCTTACTCCCAGGGAGTGGATGGCCACAAAGCCATTCATTAGCCACTACCTATATATCTCCAGTGTCTTCTTGCAACTTTCCCAGTGGTTCTTTGTGGTCTGGCCTTTTCCCAGATTCAAAGACTGTAGCATGTTTCTACTCACTGTAGCGTTTTTGCATGTCTTGCTCTCTGTATCTGAAAATTCCAATCACTCCTTTGGCATCTTTTACTTTTAACTCCTATAGGAGTTAAAAGTAAAAGATGCCAAAGGAGTGATTGGAATTTTCACATCCTTGGGGGACACCTTCTTTATTTAGCTCCTAAGTCTAGGTCAGTTACACTTTGATAAGTAAAATGGTTTAGATGACTGCTTCAGGTATTTTAAAGTTGGAGCTGCATGTGGGAACACATCTGAATCTCCTCCAGGAGCGCATGATACTCCAGAGATGTAGTGCTCTTACTCTCTTTCTCTAAGATGCATGGATGTATGGTGTTTATCATTTGATGATGCCTAAATGAATGGATTTTGTTTTCAAAGTGGTCTTCTGAAAGCATAGGATAAAATTTCCTATTTCCATGTTAGCTGTAAACTATCACCTAGCTGTAAACGCATTATATAAATTCTCCTCTCACACACCAGTAAAACATTGAACATTCCAGGTGATTTGAAACTGAACTCATAGACTCTTTAGTCATAATGTAAAAAAAGAATAAATATTTTTATTCATAGAACTCACAGACATGGGACACCTTTTTAGACTTGTGTGTTTTCTAGAAATGCAGGGTGGAATATAAAGAATCATGGCACAATTTTATCACAGGGGAAAAGGTAGTGCTTGTACCTAATGAATAACGTTATTTCCCAGTTTGTTTGGTCTACAGTGTTCTCTGCCAATTTAGTGCTTTGCTATTCTAGGGCTGGATAGTGGATGAACAGAAAGCAGGGCAGTGAAGAAAAGGGAAAATGAGAGAGTAAGATTGACTTAGGACAGAGTGCAGGAAGTCTCTAAGACTAATTTTCTCAATGTAATAGAGCTTGTAAAAGCAATTTCTCCCTTTCAAAAACTACACTGATTATGCTGAGTCAGGTGAATGCTAGGTTAATATCTAAGCCATTTTGTACTGTTGTCTGCAAGGCTTGTAGAATTATTCATTGGCAAAGACGACTTACTGACCAAATAACAAGACTTCTTTGAGTTTCCCAATATATCTGGAGAGAGTTGTTCATTACCAATTATAGAGTGAAAGGCCATATGATACTCTCTTACTGGAGTTAATTCAGGATAAATCAGGGGAAACAGGATAGTTTAGAAGGAGGTAGCTGGGGTATTAGGTCATTTCTAAATGACCCGAGTCAAAGTAAGCTTTTTTTTTTTTCTATAGACTCAACTTAATTTTAAATTTATAAATGTACTACAAAATTTTAGACTTTAGTTATGCATTAATTTATATTCTCTTATCAGCAATGGATTCACAAAAAGGTCCCAAAGGTCACAACATCAATCTATAATAGCAGAATTCTCAACTCCATCATGTAAGCTGTGAAACAGAAAGTAGGATTAGCAGGGGCACCTATTTACAGATGGAAACTTGGCCTGAGATTTCTCAGAAATGACCAATATAAATTAGTCATGTAACTGTTTTAAAGTAGCCTGAAAAAAATTAAATTCAGATGAAGTCATTATGCAGGCTTATCAGCCTTCTGAGAGTTTAGGCCTGAGGCTAAGAAAATAAAAGTAGACCTTATTTGTATTTAATCAACAAATGAATTAATTAGCTCTTTAAAAAGCTTTAAAATTGTCACGTTTAACTAGCCTTGCTCAGTTAGAATTGGAGAGGCTATTTTGTGAGTGAATCACAGCCGGTACCCTGTGAAAACGAAGGACCAATATCACCAACAGGTAGATATCTTAGTCTCTCTTTCTATTTACCTGTCTGAGCACTTGCTGCCCTACATTCTTCAATAAAGAATACATATTCAATACAGGATACACCCTATGGCTAAATGTGGCTTTCTTATTTTATTTTTTGACTGATCTGTGGTCCCTTTGCCAAAGGGCAGAGGGAGGAGATAGAGGAGGAGAGATTGGTGATCTTAAAGTGCTGGGTAAAAATTCATCAACTCAGGGGAATAATCTCCAAGAACCTCTCAGAAATATGAACTTAATCACCTATTATCATGGATACAGTGTCACTAATGGGTGGCAGTAAGAATTCATTATTCACAATATAAATTCTTTGTTTTGATTGTAAATTTTGCTATATGAGCAAATAATGATGCTCAAAGTAATGAGCCTTAGACTATGAAGATTTTGTTCTTTTATTGAAACAAAATTTATGTTGTCTTACATATACTTAATGAAACTTAAAACACCATTGCAATAACTTATAAATAAGCACAGATTGAACAATATGTTCACCCCACCATAGACTGGTTGTGTTCAGATAACCATTGCTTTCTTGGAGGTTCAGAGAAGATAACTTTTCCCTGGGAACACACAGCTGGTAAAAGGTTCATACTTCCTCTCCTCCAACAAACACCCTCTCATTCTTTTTATAAGATGTACCATTATCCAAGTTTGGATATATAAATGTTTTAAATTAGAATATAAGATTTCCCTCCCTTTGGACAGGAAACTGAATGAGTTAATTTCTACAATTCTTTCGAAACTGGATGGAATTATCACAATTTCATACAGTCACATTTTAACTGTGTAGCTTTTAAAATCTTCATAATCAACAAAGTTCCCCAAATAACCATTCTGTTTCACTATCATTTCCACCATTACTACCTTTCAGGTATACTCATATATATTGTTTGGATAAAATTTTAACATTACTTTTTCAGAACAGGGGCTACTTGGATCTCAATCATGTTTTTATAATTTGAAGTGTGAACTTACCTGCCCCTATCTTACAAATGTCTTGTGAGCCTCTAAATGAGAAATTTTGGGCAAATCTCAGGTTCTCCTTATCTTCATCTACAGATTCTCTGAGTGCTAGAGCATTCGAAAGAGAGAAAAAATTGTGTGCTAAGATATGAAAGTGAAGGT
The DNA here is from genome assembly GCF_000164805.1 of Carlito syrichta. Lineage (NCBI taxonomy): Eukaryota > Metazoa > Chordata > Mammalia > Primates > Tarsiidae > Carlito > Carlito syrichta. Next base: position 193,990 of record NW_007245998.1, read on the forward strand.
AAGAGTTTACAGCATACAGACTCTGCAGTCAGGGATGGAGCTGGATAATTTTGGGGGGGCTTGAGGGGAGAGGAGGGGTTAAGATTTGCTCCAGAGAAGGATTTAGGAAGACTCACTTTTTGATTCAGCTCCTCTGGTTCTCTAAAAGAAGCAATGTGTCTAGTTTGCTTTCTGGAGTCAGAAACAAATGTCTGGTTTCTCAGCAGAACTACCATTTGTTTTCTCTTAATACTAGAACCCTTTGAAAAGAAAATAATGCTTTTCATTTTGCATAATTAAAAGTTTCAGCGTACCTGAAAGAGTTAACTTCTTGGTATAAATGGAGTTGTGCAGGAAAGTAAAGACAGGTATCAGATCTTTCCTGGTTTTGATCAGGGCAAGGCCCTGGGAACAGAAAAGCCCAGGTCTTTTGTCATGAGGGGGAAAGGTGACATTCTGGAAATCCTTGAGCAGAAGGCATGAGACAGGTTCTTTAAAGACAAATTCCCTTATTCTATGATTTGCCTGGAGCTGTTCTAATGATCTTCATCTGAGTGCCGACAGATAAATCTGTGTGCAAAAGTTTGATAGCTCCTGATCTTACCAAATATCCACCCCTAGGTGAGGACCATGAAACATTTTATAACACTCTTAACACTTTGTAGTCTTTCAAGATGTACCTTTTCATTTTTATTTTATTTTATTTTTTTATTTTTATTTATTTATTTATTTTTGAGTTGGAGTCTCACTCTGTCGCCCAGACTGGAGTGCAGTGGCCTCTCCCGGCCACCGCAGCCTTGACCTGCTGGGCTCCGGCGATCCTTCCGCCTCAGCCTTCCAAGTATCCGGAATTACAGGCGTACGCTACCACGCCTGGCTGATTTTTTTGATTTATTGTAGAGATGAGGTCTCACTGCCCAGGCAGTTCTCTAACCCGCAGGCTCAGGCAATCAACTCACCTCAGCCTCCCAAAGGCGCGGGATTACAGGCTGAGCCACCGAGCCCGGTTACCTTTTCATTTTTAACTTTCCTTTTCCAAAACATAGCTAGCCACCTTGCACATTTAAATCATGACAGGATAGAGGGCCATAAAGGTAATTTACCTTTGCTTAGGTTTCCATTAGAAGACTCCCCATGATGCTTTATTTTTCTAAAATTGACCATTAGCTGGTCCACTCTGTCACAGAGTAGAAATTTGCAGCATTAGTTGTGTCAAAATAGAACAAGCATGGGCCCACAGTTTAAGAGGTTGTATTTCTTCATCTAGTTAACAAACCACCTCTTGTTGTTCTTTATAAGATGTAACATTACCCGAGAGTTTCTGGCTAATGTTAGGAACAGACAGTGAGTTGATGAGCTGTAATGTCGATACTGCAGGAGCCATAAAACACCACCTACTGCCTTCCAGAACAGAAGAGGGTTGACAGAGGGTAGAGACTCAGAAATCTTCTCATGCCACCCTTGATTTATTTCTCTCCAGATCATGTAAAGATATGCAAAAAAAAAAATTTAGGCTACAAAAAGTCTAGCTGTTTGACTGTTGGCTTATATAACATACTTGACAGGATGACATGACATTTAGGCAGTCTGGCTGTTACCTGAAACCAAGAGAAGATGAACATCCTGGTTTTTGGTATGAATTTTCTAGCTAGAAACAGCAGGGCTAAAAAGTGCTGGTACTTAAGAAGCACGAAATGCAAACAAACTGCTTCTATGCCTTTGATATGACTCTTATTTGGCTTCTGACATTTTGAAGTTCCTCTGGAACTTTCACAGTGCTGTGGCTTTTTATTTCCAAGTGCATAGGATGTGCAAACAGAAAGAGGTGGGCCTCTCTGTGTCCCCAGAGGTAGCACATCCCTGGCAGCCAGTTAGAGCTCAATTACTTCCCACTTTAAATAGGTTTCCTTTTTTTTGGTGGGATTGGAAATGAACTCAACTTGAATATTTCAGACTCAGCAAATAGGATATGGAAGATTAAAGAAAAAAATTAATAATGAATCTATTCAGCTGTGGTTAGCCAAGTGAGCAGCTCTGGAAAAAGTTGTCTAAGTTATGAATTGCCTAATGTGACTATCTAAAATATCTGTGATTTAATTTTTTTGTAATTTAAATTTTTCTTTTTTAAATTTAAAATTATTTTAGACTTACAACAATTTTGCAAAAAATGGTACAAAGAATTCCCATATATTCTTCACTCAGCTTTTAAAATGTTAGCATCTTACCTGGACCTAGTATAATTATCCAAATCAGGGAATTCACAATGATTTAATTCTATGTATTCACCTTCAGATTTTAATTAAACTTGCTACTTGTCTCACTAGTGTCATTTTCCAGGCCTAGGATCAAGTGCAGGATTATATCTTGTATTTAATAATTGGATAATGACTCTTTTAGGATTGCTGTACCACCTACTTTTTTTTTAAACAATTAGAAACCTTGAGTTTCTAATTTGTGTTCCTTGAGTCCCTACATTATGATTTCATAATTATACGACAGACTTTAGTAAATAATGTCATAATTATAAGACTAACTTGGTAAAAATGTTCAAGTGTGTTGATTGTCAGTTCAAATACAGGCATACCTCATTTTATTGAGCTTCACAGATATGTATTTTTTTAAAAAACAAATTGGAGGTTTGTGGCAACCCTGCACCAAGCAAATCTATTGGCACAATTTTTCCAACAGCATGTGCTTATTTCATGTCTCCATGTCACATTTTGGTAATTTTCACAATATTTTAATTTTTTTCATTATTATTATATCTTTTATGGTGATTGGTGATCAGTGACCTATGATGTTACTATTGTAATTCCTTTGTGGCACCATGAACTGTGCCCTCGTAAGATGGCAAACTTAATTGATAATGTTATTATGTGTGTTCTCACTGCTCCATCGACCAGCTGTCCCATCTCTCTCCCTCTCCTTGGGCCTTCTTATTCTGTGAAACACAACAATATTGAAGTCAGGCCACTTAATCACCCTAGAGTAGCCTCTAAGTGTTCAAGTGAAAGGAAGAGTTCCATATCTCTCTAAATCAAAGACTAGAAATGAAGCTTAATGAGGAAGGCATGTGAAAAGCTGCAGGAGGTAAAAAGTTTGAGTGGTCTGGACAGAAGATTAAACCAGCCACAACATTCCCGTAAACCAAAGCCTAAGAGAGATGTTCTACTCTTTTTTTTTTGAGTTTGAGTTTGAGTCTCACTCTGTCACCCAGGGAGTGGCACGCTCACGACCACCCCAGCATCGTCCTGCTGGGCTCCGGCAATTCTTCCTCCTCAATCTTCCAAGTAGCCGGAACTACAGGCACTCACTACCATGCCCAGCTAATTTTTTATTTATTGTAGAGATGAGGTCTCACCAAGTTGTCCGCAGGCTCAGGCAATCCACTTGGCTCGGCCTCCCAACGTGCTGGGATTACAGGCTGAGCCACCCAGCCCGGCAGAGATGTCCTACTCTTTTCAATGCTATAAAGGCTGAGAGAGGTGAGGAAGCTATGATTGAAAAGTTGGAAGCCAGCAGAAGTTGGTTCATGAGGTTTAAGGACAGGAGCCATCTTCATAATACAAAAGTGCAAGGTGAAGCAAGTACTGATTTAGAAGCTGCAGGAGGTTATCCAGAAGATCTAGCTAAGATCATCGATAAAGGTGGCCACACTAAACAACAGATTTTAAATGCCGATGAAATAGCCTTCTAGTGGAAGAAGTTAATGCTTGGGATTTTTATAGCTGGACAGAAGTCAATGTCTGGCTTCAAAGCTTCAAAGGACAGGCTGACTATCTCGTTAGGGGTTAATGCAGCTGGTGACTCTAAGTTGAAGCCAGTGCTCATATACCATTCAAAAACTCCTAGATGCTACATCTACTCTGCTTGTGCTCTATAAATGAGACAACAAAGCCTGGATGACAGCACAGCTGTTTACAGCATGGTTTACAGAATATTTTAAGCTCACTGTTGAGACCTATTGCTCAGAGAAAAAGGTTTTTTCATAATATTACTGCTCATTGAAAATGCACTGGTCAGCCGGGACTGGTGACTCAGCCTGTAATCCCAACACTTTGGGAGGCTGGGACTAGTGGATTGCCTGAGCCTGCGGATTCGAGACCCACCTGGGCAACTTGGCGAGACTGCATCTCTACAATAAAAAAAATCAAAAAATTAGCCTGGCATGGTAGCACGCAACTGTAGTTCCAGCTACTTGGAAGGCTGAGGCGAAAGGATCGCCAGAGTCCAGCAGGTCGAGGCTGTGGTGGCCGGGAGCGGCCACTGCACTCCAGTCTGGGTGACAGAGTGAGACTCCAACTCAAAAAAAAAGAAAGAAAAAAAAAGAAAATGAACTGGTCACGTAGTTTTCTGAAGGAGGTGAACAAGGAGATGAATATTGTTTTCATGCTTGCTAACACAACACCCATTCTACAGCCCATGGATCAAGAAATAATTTCTACTTTCATGTCTTATTATTTAAGAAATACAACTCATAAGACAGTTAGTGATTCCTCTGATGGATCCAGGTAAAGTAGATTGAAAATCTTCTGGAAAGTATTCACAATTTTAGATGCCATTAGGAATATTTGTGATTTATGGGAGGAGGTCAAAATATTATTAACAGGAATCTGAAAGAAGTCGATTCCAACGCTCATGGATGAGGACGACTATGAGGGGTCTAAGAACTCAGCAGAGAAAGTAACTGCAGATGTGGTGGAAATAGCAAGAGAAGTAGAATTGGAAATGGAGCTTGAAGATAAAACTTGAATCTGTAATCTCATGATAAAACTTGAATGGCTGAAGAATTGCTTCTTATGGAGCAAAGAAAATTATTTTTTGAGATGGAATCTACTCCTGGTGAAAAGACTGTGAACATTGTTTAAATGACAACAAGAGTTTAGAAGATTTCGTAAACTTAGTTGGCAGAGCAGCAGCCGGGTTTGAGAGAGAATTGACTCCAGTTTTGAAGGAAGCCCTATAGTGGGTAAAATACTATCAAATAGCATCACATGATTCAGAGAAACCTTTCATGAAAGAATGAGTTGATCAATGTGGCAAACATCATTGTTGTCTTACTCTAAGAAATTGCCACAGCCATCCCAACCTTTAGCAACCACCACCCTGATCAGTCAGCAGCCATTAACATCAAGGCAAGAACCTCCAACAGCAAAAAGATGATGACTTGATAAAGCCTAAGGTCAGCTTTTTTTTTTTTTAAGAGATAGTAGCTGCTATGTTACTCAGACTGAGTTTGCACTCCTGAGCTCAAGCAATGCTCTCTCCTCAGCTTCCTGAGTAGTTGGGACTGTGGGCACTTGCCATTAAGCCCAGCTTTTTAGTATTTAACAAAAAGCAGTTTAAAATTAAATTATGCACATTTTAAAGATATAAAACCATTTTCCCCAAATATACTAAAGTATAATGTATACATAATTTTATATGTACTAGTAAACCAGAAAACTTGTGTGACTTGCTTCATTACAATATTTATTTTATTGTGGTGGTATGGAACTGAAACTGCAATATTGCCAAAGTATAACTATAACGGTTTGATGTACTTATTTCAGGTAGGATAGAAAGTAAAAAGGTCAAAAATTTTCCCAGGCACTTTTTCTTCTTACCCATTTTAAATGAAAAATGTTAAAATAGCCTTTGAAGAATTTTGCTAGAATAGTACTTCCCATGGTCAACTATGCCAGAAGCAAAATTAGAATAGCTTCCTATTTTTATTTTTAATCTATTTATTTGTTTGAGTCTAGGTCTCACTCTGTTGCCCAGGCTGGAGTGGCATGATCATGGCTCTTCGTGGCCTCCAGTTTCTATGCTCAAGTGATCCTCTTGCCTCAACATCTTGAGTAGCTGCAACTATAGGTGCGTGCCACCATACCTGGCTAATTTTTTGATGTTTTTGTAGAGATGAGGTCTCGCTATGTTGCCAAGGTTGGTCTCGAACTCCTGGGCTTAAGCAATCCTCCTGCCTCAGCCTCCCAAAATGCTGGGATTACAGGCATGCACCACTGTACCCAGCTTAGAATAGCTTCCTATTTTTAAATTCCTTTGATATGAATTCTAATATCATTACTTGATTCCCAACTTTATCTAAAATTAGCCTTTGGTTTATCCCCTTTAAAAGCTTTTTAATCCTTTTTACTTTGACATATCAACTGTTGAAATTCTCATCCTAAAGCCAATGTAGTTTTTTTCTTTTTGGTGGCAAGTGTGTGAATAATACTGAGTTAATTAATATCCTGAGAATTATAAGAATAGGTCTATCCTCAAAGAGCTTGTAACCTTATTGGAGAAACAGTATATCTTTTTGCTAAAAATTAATTAAGATGTATGTATTAGTGAGGATTTTCTAGTGAAGCAAAACTAACAATATATGTACATGTCAGTGTATACAAATATATATATACATTTGTTATAAGGAAATGGCTCACATGATTGTGGAAACTATGAAATCTTAAGATCTGCAATTTAGGGCCAGGTATGGTGGCGTGTGCCTACTTGGGAGGTCGAAGCAGGAGGTATGCTTGAGCCCAGGAGTTCGAGACCAGCCTGGGCAACCTAGCAAGATCTTGTCTCTAGAAAAGAAAAGATTAGAATAGAAAAGAAAAGAAAAGTCTACAATTGGCAAGCTGGACACCCAGGAGACGAGACAATGGTGTAAGTTCCAGTCTGAATCTGAAGACCTGAGAACCAGGGGAGCTGAAAGTTGGCAAGCCCAAGATCCAAGAAGAACTGATATTTCATTTGAACTCTGCGGGCTGGAAGGGGCCAATGTGCCAGCTCAAAGGGTCAGGTAGGAGGAACTCCCTCTTACTCAGCTTTTATTCTATTAGACCCTTTAGCTGATTGGATAAGACTCATCTGCATTAGGGAGGGCAATCTATTTTAATCTACTAATTAATGTTAATCTTATCCAGAAACATCTTCACAGACCCACCCAGGACTATGTTAGATCAAGTGTGTGGGTATCTCATGGATGGTAAAACATGAGATGGTAAAATTAATCATCACAGTGTGCTAGAGAAGATAGAAAAGGTAGACCAATGTGGATTGGAATAATGAACTTGACCTGGGCCTTAAAGAGTGGGCAGCATTAGGACAGGAGTGGAAGTGCTTGGAGAGAAGAGAAGGAAGAAGTGATAAACTATAGCAGCAAAACTCTAGAGATTAAGGCAGAGGGTTTGAGATGAGCAGTGTAGGCACACAAATGGATAGAACAGTGTCACTCACTAAAGAGTGACACTTTAGAGTGATGAGCTGAAACACAATGTCGTGATGTGATAGGCAATGGGGTTTAGTGTTAGGACTTTTAAAATAATTGATCTGAAAGGAATGATGACTTTAAATATCAATCTGGCGGTAATACTAGTATGAATTTGAGTGGATTGAGAAATGAAAACTGGCAAAAGACAATTGTAATAAGGATTCAGACATGAAATGATATCTTAGAAGGAAAGTGACTAAAAAAAAAAACGAGGAAAAATCCAAGAAAAAGTACTGCTGCTAGGTAGCTGATGGAATAAAGGAGATGAAAAAGAAAGAGACCAAAAGTTCTAATTAAAACCATGTGTGTATTTCTTACTATGTGCTCTGGTAATGCTAAAACTTTAGACTGATCAGTCATCACAATATCCTGTGTCAAGTGTCACAGGTTTCTGTAGAGAGAAATCTAAAGTTTTAGTTGCCTGGCACATGGCTGTTTGTGTATAGACCTTGTGTCCTCGGGGAGGCTCAGATCTTCTGGTGTTAGCTTTCAGCATTTGGGTTTATTTGTAGTTGCATGAACAGGCTAACTTCTCTCATAATTCTGTTTCTATTCCAGAATGTAAATACCTAGTTTCTTCCATTCTTAGTTTGTTACGTACGTTCAAAATGTAGGGTAAACATTACTTTTTCTAGCAAGTCTTTCCTGCATCTTTAAGGTCAGTTAAGGTGCTGTTGGGCCCTTGTCTCTCTTATTGAATCATTGGATAATTTAAAAAAGGGAGCTATGCCTTTCACAGTGTATTCTTAGGGTCTTACAGTGTCAAATAGAGTATGATTGGTCTAGATTCATTAGCATTGTTGATGAATAAATGATTGAATGAATGATGAGTGTATTGGTGAATATTATACCACTACCTTTCTGTTAAATGACTTAGTGAGTTGATATCTTAAGCCACTTTGTTTCAATTGCTTTTCCCCGGTGCCTAGAAATCATTTTCGTTTTTGCTATAAATCACTTGCTTGTTAGCACCATTTCAAATGCTGTCTGGAATCACTGTATTACTAGCAAAATAGCTTCTGTGTCACCACCTCACCGTTACCTTGGACACATTCTTTGGCCCTGCTTACATGTTTTGTAGGTGTTGACAATGAGAATTTATTACCATTTCAAGATTCTTTTTCTAGGAAAGAGTCTATTTTGGAAATTTTAAATTATTTATTACCAGGAGAGGATAATTTTGCAAACATGACATCAGAACAAATTTTCTCCATCCTTTACATAACAATAGTTGTCATTTATTGGGGTCTTTGTGTATGCTAGTTTATTTTATTGTTATTTGTTTCACAAACATTCATTGAGCATGTACTAGATGCTAAATACTGTTTTTTAGTGTTAGAGTTTTTAAATGTGATGAACAGTATGGCCCCAAACTTATGTGTCTCATATTTTTCATATATTAATTGCCTTGGATCATATAATTAGAGTCATATAGATTTTACAACAGCACTTCAAGACAGGTTTTATTTTCCCTGCTTTATACAGAGAACACAAGAGCATAGAGAAGTTACGTTTCTTACTCATGGTCTCATGGCTATGAGTTTCAGACTGAGATCCCGATCCAGGACTATCTTACTCCATAGTTAATATACTCTTGCTGTTCCGTGTGCCTCCTTAGTATAACATTGTTGAGAATCTCTGGACTCATGATCAGAAGACCTGTAGGAAGAAAAATCCCAGCTCACTAACTTGCTACCTACATGATTTTTGATGTATTACTGGACTTCACCGAACCTTGGTTTTTCCTCTGGGTAATAAGACTGACTCACTGTTATTGTGAAGATAAAATAAAATGCTCTAAATGAAAATGAAAATGAAATCTCTTAGCATACTTCCTGGCATAAAGTAGGCGTCCAGTAAATGTTGGTCTCATCCGAATTGCAAGTTAAAAAAAATTGCAATATTTTTACTTTGTGTTTAAAATTCCTTTTTAAGAGTCTAATAAAGTTAATCATTTCTAGTATCTGTGTGATGAATCAAATTTCTCAGGTGATCTCTACTAGTACTGCATTTTCTTTTCTTTTTTTATTATTATAAAGATGTGGGGTACTATTCAGGGTTAGGTATACAAACGTTGATTATGCGGGTACCCTTGTTGATGAGGTGTGCTCTTCCCTCCCCTAGCAGTTTTCCTTAACTGCCAATTCCACCCCCCCCGACAGTTTCCCACTATTGCCAATCCCTTTCTTATAGCATTATGATAATTGTTCAAGGTCCACTTATGAGTGAGAACATATGGTACTCTGTTTTTTGTTTCTGTGATAGATCACTGAGTATGATCGACTCTAAATCCATCCAAGTTGCTGCGGAGTCCATATGCTTGTCCATCTTTATGGCTGCATAATATTCCATTGTGTATATGTATCACATTTTTTTGGTATTTTATTTTCAGAATAACAACAGGTTCACAGTTGAATCAATAAGGGAGCTCAGTAAGAGGGTAGGAAAATGACAAAAATATTAGCAGAGACCAATTCCATGTTCTGGACAATGAACTAGCGAAGTCTTCTAAGTGATACATGTCCTAAAAGTAGCTTCTGGATGGTCCAGAGGCTGCAGACAGCTAAGTGGCCCTCTGTCCTGCTTCCCTGCTAAGGAGTCGTACTCCAAAGAGCTGTCACTGTTCTGGTGTGCTCAAGGCACTCATCTGCCATAGTGCCTGCCGTTTAGACCGCCGGCTACTGATGCGCCTATACTGTCACTGCAACGACTGCTGTCCTCATTGCTGCCAGTCACAGACTCGTTGCTGACAGATGAAAAGACTTTGTTCTGGGAGTCAGGGTCACAGTATGACTATGGGAAAGTCACTAAGCGGCTCCAGGTTCCTATCGTCTGAAAAGTGAAGGACCTGAGCAGATGATCTCTCAGATTTCTTCTAATTCTCTAATTCTATGTTTCTTCTCTCATCTCTTCTTGACGCAACAGCTTTGGGAGTTTGGGGTTCCATTGAAAAAAGTGTCTTCGTAGGAATAGACATTGGCTGCTGGTGACAGCTCATTCTTTTTCCTCCACAGCAGGCTGGCCAAGCAGTGTGCCAGAGAAAGACTCCCTGTCATGGGCCTCTCTGTTCACACCAGCTTTAAATTTTTTTTTAATATAGCTTTAGGGGGTGCAAGTACAGTTTTATTACATGACTATATTGTATAAAGGTAAAACCTGGACTTTTATTTATTTATTTATTTTATTTGAGTCAGGGTTTCACTTTAGTGCCCAGGCTGGAGTGCAGTGGCACGATCATGACTCACCGCAGCCTCAACCTCCTGGGCTCAGGTGATCCTTCCACCTCAATCCCCTAAGTAAGTGGGCTGACAGGCACGTGCCACCATGCATAGCTAATTTTTTGATTTTCTGTAGAGACAAGGTCTCTATGTTGCCCAGGCTGGTCTTGGACTCCTGGCCTCAAGCAATTCTCCTTTCTCAGCCTCCCAAAGTGCTGAGATTACAGATGTGCGTCACTACATCAGGCGCCTAGCCAAGTTTGGACTGTTAGTTGTAACCATCACCTGAATAGTGTACATTGTGTCATTAAGTAATTTCTTATCCCTTCCCAAATCCTCGCATCTTTCTGAGTCTCCAATATCTTTTCTTTCTCTTTCTTTCTTTCTCTCTCTCTCTTTCTTTCTTTCTTTCTTTCTTTTTCTTTCTTTCTTCCTTCCTTCCTTCTTCCTTCCTTCCTTCCTTCCTTCCTTCCTTC
>NW_007245998.1:204940-224666 GCF_000164805.1 Carlito syrichta
TTCTCTCTCTCTCTCCCTCCCTCCCCCCCTTTTGTTGGAGTCTCACTCTGTCACCAGACTGGAGTACAATGGGATGCTCACAGCCACTGTAGCCTCGACCTGTTGGATTCAGGTGATCCTTCTCCCTCAGCCTTCCAAGTAGCTGGAACTACAGGCATTGTACCACCATGCCTGGCTAATTTTTTTATTTACTGTAGAGATGAGGTCTTGCCAAGTTGCCCAGGTTGGCCTCAAATCTGTGGGCTCAGGTAATCCTTTCACCTCGGCCTCCCAAACTGCTAAAATTATAGGTGTGAGTCACCATGCCTAGCCTGTCTATTATTTCACTGTCTATGTCTATGTGTATACCTTATTTTGCTCCCCCTTACAAGTGAGAACATGTAGTATTTGGCGTTCTGTTTCTAGCTATTTCACTTAAGATATTGACCTCCAGATCTATTCATGTTGCTGCAAGACATGATTTCATTCTTTTTTATGGCTGAGTAGTATTCCATTGTGTATGTATAACACATTTTTAAATCCAATCATCCGTTGGCTGGCACTTGGGTTGGTTCCATATCTTCACTATTGTGAATAGAGCTACCATAAACATGAGAGTGCAGGTATATTTTTGATATAATGATTTATTTTCCTTTGGGTAGATACCCAGTAGTGGATTTTTTTTTAACCTTCAACTATTGCTGAGTGTTTAGGGTTTAATTAGTCACAAAAAGAGATCCTTTTGGGGGGCGGGCAAATTTTTTTTTCAAATTTTTCTGGAGCTTGGGGATTCTATAACATTAAGCTCTAGGAAGATAGAGAAATGGTTTTGCTAGTATGGCAATAACAGATAGTATTTTTCTAAACTTTTAAAAATATTTCATTTCACCGAATAAAATGAAGTTATCTGTAGAAAAAAGAAAGGATGAACATGGTAAATTTTATATAGCATTCCAAAGTAGCATTTTTAACAACCTTCCCTGTAGGAATTTTAAACCTGCTAGTGTGCCTGTCTTATTTCTTGAAGTGGTTAACTCAGTTAATAAACTGTAGTCAACTTAATTTTTAAATGCCTATAACACTTTTAAAAATTGACCAGAGATGGCATTTTAAGGTGTGATCTGATTTGCAGCTTATTATCTATTTTTTCATTAGCAAAATATTAATTTTTCTTTAAGGATAGTTTATTAAATGCATACAAAGAGAAATAGTCTTGACTAATAAAAGCTACAATGTCTGTCTTCTGCAGTAAGCACATCAGAGTTGACAAAAGGATCTTGACTGTCAAGGATCATTTAAAATCAGTGAATTAAAAATCAGGAGGTCAGGGAGAGCCATGCAGAAACAATAAGGCTCTCTGTATTTGTCTTAACAAAGGAAGTATTAAACCAAAGTGATTTTCTCCTTCGTTCTTTTTCCCCTACCAGGAAGAAACGTGAAACTCAATTTTACCCTTGGTTGAGAAGGTGCTAATTTGTCTGACAAGTTGTTGGAATCTGAAGATGCTCAAGGTATCCTTGATGTTTCAAACCTTCATGCTGAGTGAAGCATGCCTCTAATGTGTCAATGTTTAGGGGATATTTTATATCTCATTAGGTAAGAACAATATAAACCACATGAATGCAGATGGGGCGGAAATTTGTCCCCTGTCAAAGAGAAAACTGTCGACTTGTTATAGCCAAGGCAATTTTTGAATCTCCCTCATTCTACTAAATATTTGATTATAAATTAACTTTATTCTTTTAGATTCTAGAGGACTTAAATGAACTTTCTCCCCATTTGCTGCCTATTTCTTGAGAGGTGTGATCTTCAAATCCTTGTCTTTATTGATTGCAGTGCCAATGAGTATTTATCAAGAAGGCTCCTAAGAGAGATGGCAATGTAAATATGAAAACTCTAATTCCTTTTCTTTTTAATTGTGTATTTATTGATTTTTTTGCAATACTTTCTAAGACCAAGAATTAGCTGGATGAATGACCTTTGCATGTTAACTAATTCCTAATTGGTAAACTGATGCATCATTGAGAGAAAATTCCTGTTGGGGAAAAAAACATTTTTCTAGCACACAATTCACCCCAGGCTGCATGGCTGATAATATTGGCTAACACATGTAACGCTACCATGAAGTAGGCCCTGTTCCAAGTGCTCTTATTCATTTTAACTCTGGTAATCCTTTTTTTCTTTTTTTTGAGGTGGGTCTCACTCTGTCACCCAGGCTGGAGTGCAGTGGCGTGATCATGGCTCACCTTAGCCTCAGCATCCTGGGTTCAGGAGTTCCTTCCACCTCAGCCTCCCAAGTAGCTAGGACTACAGGTGCATGCCACCACACCCAGGTAATTTTTTGATTTTTTTTTTGTAGAGATGAAGTCTTGCTGTTCAGAAATGGAGAAAGACTCTATTACTGATAGTTCCAGGTACCTGTATGGTTACGAGTGGTAACTCTCCACTCGCAACTTTAAGTTGCCCAGGCTGGCCCTAGACTCCTGGGCTCTAGGGACTCTCCTGCCTTGGCCTGCCAAAGTGCTGGTATTACAGGTGTGAGCCACCATGCCTGGCCTGGTAATCCTTTTAAGAACCCTGTGATGTGGGCATTGTTATTTCAGCTTTACAGAAGCAGAAAATGACTTGACAAAAATTTCGCAGACATAAAGTGATGTAGTCATTGAAGCTCAGAGCGTCTGGCTTCAGAGTCCAGCTCCTGGCTCTTATGCTGCACTGATGCTTCCTCTCATCTACGAACTTCAACTAGCAATGATAAAGGGTGCTACATGGGACTAGATCGTAAATGCGAGGAAAATGATTCTATAGTCAATACAACCTTTTGTGGGATCTGCCGGAGGCTGAGTTTTCCAAAAGACAAAATCATAAAATAAAGGTTAATATTTGCAAGAACATTTACGTGTTACATTTTGGACTAGCATTGTGTGTGTATGTGTGTGTGTGTGTGTGTGTGTGTGTGTGTGTGTGTGTGTGTGTGTGTAGGCTAGTAAGCTATCTGTGTACAGTAGAATTGTTTGAATCAGATGATGTTGACATAGAGTGAAAATGAAGGGAAAGCGGCAGTGTTCATGGAGTAATTTCAATTTAATTAATGAAACAGTTTAGTAACTCTACAGTTAATTGCCTTATGATTGATTGTGAAGAGGGCTAATGTCATAGTGGGTTAATAAGAACAATAAGATCATATTGTGAAAATCTGATAAAAAGAAGACCTGATTAAAAAAAGTCTGATAGAAAATCATCTTGATATAATAGATCAGTAACTCTCAGTCTTGACTGCACCCTAGACTCTGCTGGAAAATGTCTGGAATTTCTGTTGTCCAGGCTGGAATTCAGACCAGATAGAACTGAATCTCTAGGGATGGGTCCCAGGCATCAGTACTTGTGAAAGCTGCCCAGGTGATTTCAAGTGTAATTAAGTTTATAAGCCATTGACCTGAATAACAGTTTTTAGGTAAAACTCTATACCTATTTCAAGAATCCGTTCAACCATTAAAAATAAATATCACATGTTTTTCTCGAAGTTTCTTTTGTATGCATTGAGAGTTACAACACAATTACTTAAATATCTCAGTGCTTGGGGGTCTGTTTACTCTGAAAATATAAAAAGCCATTTATTAAGGTTATGTATTAAGTTTAAGTGATCCCATGTAACACTAAAAGATTCAATATAAAGCAGGGACATATTTTAATGATAATTTAAACCATTTATTCCTGTAAATTGACAATGGTTATATGTGTGCAGAGAACATTTTTATGAATATGTGCTAGGCATCTTCCTTTTACCCTCCAAGTGCTTCCATCATTCTTCCCCCATGGACAGGCTAACCCACACGGACAGTGACCGTGGTGCACATGCCCTCTGGCTTCTGGTTGGCTTAAGCCGATGAGAAGTCCAGGCGTCCCTGGCCCAGGTTTACAGGTGGGAGGCAATATAAAGCTTTCCCTTACTCCCTTGGCTCATTTCAAAGTTTCCCCAAACTGGCTGTTTCTCTCCATTGAAGGTCACTCTTGCCTTCAGTGTGGTCTCTACTGGCTCTCTTATATTTGGAGTTTTATATCTAACCCTTTCTTCACACCTTTACATCAAGGGTGGGTAGGAGATTCCATTACTGAGAGTTCCAGGTTCCTGCATGGTCCCTAGCAGTTACTCTATACTCCACTCACAATTTTAGAATAGTTTTTATGAAAACAAACCTTCCTCAAGTCATCCCATTTTGATTGCACCATTTTTTTTTGGTTGGGAACCTAACTGAATATATGGTACAAAAAAACCCCAGAATTATCTTTTGAGGGGTGGGCCCCTTGTAGTACAGGGGGTACTTATCGTATTTCCCTACATGAATGTCTTAGCTCATACTATTACTTCCTCTTATAATTCAAGGTCTAGATCAAATGCCACTTCTGCCGTGAAGTATTCCTTGATCAACTGAAGGAACACATTTTTCCTTTATGAAATCTAGCCCGTTATCTGCACATGTTGTGGCATTTTCTCATTTACTTTGTGTCTCAGATCTGCCCCATCATAGCTGGCTGTTTTTGACCAAGCATCTACACTTTCCTGTGTTTTGTTTTTCTTATCTAGAAAGCAGGGATAAAAATAGTAACTCCTTGGAAGGCTGAGGCAGAAGGATGGCTGGAGCCCAGCAGGTCGAGGCTGCAGTGACCGGGAGTGG
Source organism: Carlito syrichta (assembly GCF_000164805.1). NCBI lineage: Eukaryota > Metazoa > Chordata > Mammalia > Primates > Tarsiidae > Carlito > Carlito syrichta. The sequence continues at coordinate 209,596 of NW_007245998.1, forward strand.
CCACTGCACTCCAGTCTGGGTGACAGAGTGAGACTCCAACTCAAAAAAAAAAAAAAAAAAGTAACTACCTTGATGAGTTGTGAGGTTTATATTACATAAGGTGGGTAAAAAAAAAAAAAGTCTGGCACATCATGGACAACAGATATTAGCTATTTTATTATAGGTATGTCTTTGTAGTGGAACTATTTAGGCACATGCTATTATTACGTGATATACTTCAGAACTGGGACAGCGGGAGAGTCAACTTTGTATCCTCAGCACCAAGCAGAGACAGGCACAGAGTTGGTGGGTGGGTAGCTGGTTAGTTCACTCATTTGTTCATGGAATAAAATGAGCCAATATGTAGTGGTTAAACTCACAGGCTCAGAGATGTATTTCCTGGATTCAAGTCTGATTTCTATCATTTAATGTTTGTATGACCATCATCAAATCACCTAAGGTCACTTGTCTCAGTCTTCTTGTTCATGAAGTGGAGACAATAATATAACTCTGCTTCAGTGTTGTTGAGGTTTATATGAGGTAATTATGTAAATTACTTAGCACAGTGCCTAGAATATCATAAACATTCAAGAACTGATAATATTATTAAAGGAATTGCAAGACTAGAAAGCAAGTAGTCCAGGGAAAAAAATAATATACGAGACAAAAGTACTGTGGTTTAATGATCATTGTATTAAAGGCCTGATATATTGAAAAAAATTACAGTGAAAAAATATACTCATGATAGACAAGAAAAGCATTTGAGGTTGAGAATTATGTCAGGACAGGGTATCCTTGTATAAAACTGCTCTAGTGATGTGAAAAAGATTCATAAAGTCTATCTCTTGCCAAAGGGTATGTCAAATATGAGATTTATGCTTCCTAAGAGTTGTGGATTGTGATACATGCCATTTATTTGTGTGTCAGTAACTCTATAATCACTCCTATAGAGGGCCCATTCACTTCTCGCTGACCTCCCCTTTCCACTCTGTACATTCCTCATTACATACCAGATGTGTGCTCTGATGTATGGCCAAAAATCTAGGTGAATCAAGAGTGGCAGTCTAGAATAGACAGGAGCCGCGTCTTGTGGTGATTCATTCTAATTACACCAAAATCTAACTAATGGGGAAGTCAGTCCAGTCAGAAGAGGGAGAGGAATGTGGCCTTTCTTTCTGCCTTTTCTTTTTCCAGAGACTGACCCCAGTGAACTGTTAACACTTGATAGCCATAATCAATAGCTTGTAAAACAATAAGGTCAGCATTGTAAAGATTCAGATTTTCTGCCTCCAAATATAATGGAAACAAGACTGGTGTGCTGAGCCATTGAGGTGAGTCTGACCTTAGCTGACTGACTGATAAAAGACCCAGAGCTCAGGAAGAGATAAAAGAAGAACTCGGAGAAGATGCAGTTGTAAATATTATATCAGCACGATCCTTGTTTTTACTCTAGGAACATTGTTATTTTGCTATTGCATTAAAAGTGGAAAGTCTCAGCTCTGGAAAAATGGGAAACTAATAGAGAAGGGTTCAGAAGTAGAGTACTACATACTTTTGTGTCCTCTATTTAAAGGGCCTCTGTGCGTTTTAAGCGTCTTTATACTTAATTCCATTATTCCATTAGTTTACTCACATTTCCTAAATACCAAATTTACCTAAAATTATTTTTTAAAGACCGGGGATTAATTATTGTTTATCTCTACTGTAAGAAAGAGATTGATGGTAGTGGGAAACTGCCAAGGAAGGGGGGTGGCACACCTCATCAGCAGGGGTACCTGCATAATGAACATTTGTATACCTAACCCTGAATTGTAACTCACATCTTTAAAATAAAAATTTAAAAGTTAAAAAAAATAAGTTTCAGATTATTATTGTCAACATTATCTTCTTTATCTAAATGAAAACATAGAATTTGGAAGACAACTGTTGTGCACTTTACTAGTCTGTTAAAATTAAATAAATATGCTCAATGTAAAAAGAAATTATTGTTTATCTCAACATTCTAAGTGGATCTGAAAGTTCAAAGGCCAGGTTTTTCTACATTTAAATATATTGTAGGCCTGGTCTTATTGAATAGGACTACTTTCAAAATAGCAGATATTTCTACTGTATCTTTGCAAAACATTTTTAGAATCAGATTTTAAAAATATGAAAAATATAGACTTGTGGGTTAAGTAGATTCTTGCCAACAAGTTTAGAGGTTATTTTAATTGTAGATAGATGCATATGAACTGGGATTTGATGTTTCACATTAGGTACAGTAAGAAATAAAATTTCCTGTGTTAAAAATATCTTTAAAAGTTTTCTGAAAATGTATGAATGGCCAAAAAATCTTCCCTGGTGAGTAAATAACCCTGACCATTTTTTCTCTTGGGTGATTTACGGACCGGTAATTAAGCACATGTAGAGTAAGTTTTCCCTTCAAATAAGTATGAATTTAAATATTAGAAGAAAAAGTCTTCTAAACGTGTGTTATATATTTGTTGAACACAGGTCATTCGAGAAAGAATTCAAGCTGTTTGCTGAAGCTAAGATGATCAGAGGTTACCATTTTGAGATATAAGACCACTGAGGATATAATATCCTAAGGAACAGAGGCTCTAATTTAGGCAGAAAACTAACAAAGTGGAATATGAAACAATATTGAATCCTGCTTTGAACAAAATTAGAGTTGAGTTAATAGTAAAGTTCTGCTCAGTATTACGTGATTGGAGTTTATTTTTTGAACATGAGTAAATGCAGTTACCTCTACAAAGGCAAATGTGTTCTCCCTTTTGTGGGCAACTTCCGGGTTTTAATTTTAAGTGAATATTCAAAGAGAACGGACAGCATGGAATATAACCCACCATGACAAACAGCTAATGAATACTGCCTTCTAGACCCCTCTGTTGTTTCTAGAGTTATTGTTATATACGGTACATGCTGGAAACAGTGATACTGTTAGCATCTTATTCCTGAGTCACTGTGGTTGGAGACTGAAGTTTTAAAGTTTTAAATTATTAGCCTTGTTATTTTTGTCATTTTAAAAAAGTACTGTTATTCAGTGTTTGCTCTTCAAATTTTGCCTTTTTTCCTCCCAGTAGGTATTCTGGCATAAAAAAATGGAATTTCAACGAAAAAGAAAGCTTAAAGAAAAAAGTCTAAATTCCTTAGTGCATTTTAAACCAACAATTGAATAAAATCTCTACCCGGAAACTTTTGAGACTCTCTGCTTAAAAGAGTTTGATTTGTCTGTAACTGAAATGATTGAGTCCTATCCCGTTTTCTAAATTTATAGGTAGATATCCTTTGTTATACAAAGGAGATATTATAGGAGTCACTGAAAAATACTTTGTGTTGCTCACTGAGATGGGGCCCTGAAGGCTAAGTATTAAAACTGATATAAATGAAATGACACACATCGCAAGGATTACCTCTCATTGCTCATATCTTGTCACTGTTAAGAGCCATGTGAGAATGCCACTGCTTGTAAGAGATAAGAACTTCAAATTTTGGGGATTTTTAAAAATATTACTTCACCCGATCGTTATATAATAATATAAGCTTGAAATTAATACTCTTCAAAAATCTCTACATCAAAGATAACATCTTGAAGGCCAGAGAAAGGTTTGGCTAGTGACTCATCAATACCTGGGAGAATAATTAGAAGAGTAACTGTTAATAGAAACATTGGGCATTTCATAGATAACATAACGTAGTGCACAAGGTCAACCAATACAGAGAAACATGTTTCAGAATATGTGCAGGACAGCTCAGAGATGCCAATTTCTCAGCAGGTTTTATAGAGTCATAACAGTGAATGATTTAAATGTTTAAGAGAATGAGTTAAAGATTCGACAAGAATAAAGACCACCTAGAGAGATTGTGCACTACAGTTTCATTAGCATAATTTTTATTAGCTGTCTGTCATAGCACTTCACATCACTGCTATTAGATGATCTTGAACATTTACAGGAAATTGAAGCCCGGGAATTCTATAATATGCAGGATTTAGCTAAGGATACCCAGGACGCCAAAATATTTACAATGGTACTCATATATGCCCCTAAGTACAAGATAGGCTCTGATCGTAAATGTTAATATTTCCATTATATTGCCTCACAAGGACCTTTATCAAATGTATTGAGACATCCATGTATTTCTAAAGGTTATAAAATCCCACCAATGATATTTCTGAAAAGTGTGTTATAAGTGTACAGTGTGGCTTCTCTAAAAAGAAGCTTACCTTCAAGAGAATTGATAATTTAATAAGCAAAAAGTCCTTTGAGAAGAAACACAAAGCATCCATATATAAAGTCTGTATACCATTAGAAAAGTCTGATTGTAGAAAATTCTTGAAAGTTTTCCCAAGGTTTTCTCTACTCTTCTCAGGTTCCAGTGGTTTCCATGGAAATAATTGATATTATTCTCTCGGAATTTGGTCATTGTACCAATTTACTTGAAATGGAAATATTTGCCTTATTTTTTAGGAAAAATTTAGAAAATCACCAAATCAGATAAGCTTTCTTCAGAACAATTATATGTGTCAATATACTGGTTGTGCTGGTACTGAAATCTAGTGAATATTAAAGTAAAACTAAGTACAGATTCTGAATGTATTTTTAAAGTTTTATTTCAAGATTATTTTAGACTTACAGAAAATTTGAAATAGTTTGGAGTTCCTATATACTCTTCACTCAGCTATCTCTAATTTTAACATCTTATGTAAGTTTAGTAAAATGATCAAAACTAGGAAATTACCACTAGTAACAATGCTATTCATTAAACTATAGACTTTATTCAGATTTCACCAATTTTCACTATCATCCTTTTTTCATTACAGGATTCTATCTGGGATCTCACATTGCAGTTAGTTGCTATGTCTCCTCAGTCTCCTATGATCTATGATAACTTGGTTTTTTTTTTTTTTTGAGTCAGGGTCTCACTCTGTTGCCCAGGCTGGAGTGTAGTGGCACACTGCAGCTCTGACATCCAGAGCTTAAGCTATCCTGCCTCAGCCTCCCAAGTAGCTGGGACTATAGGCTCACATCACCACATTTAGCTATTTTGTTGTTGTTGTTGTTAGAGATGAGGCCTTGCTGTGTTGCCTAGGCTGATCCTGAACTCCTGGGCTCAAGCAATCCTTTCTCCTTGACCTTTCAAAGTGATGAGATTTCAGATGTGACCCTCTGTACCAGGCTGCACTTAGTCTTTGTTTGTTTGTTTGTTTCATTTTAAATGCTTTATTATTTTTTGCCTAGTTTATAATATAGAACGCAATTTTCTTGGCATAAAAGATACCAACTTTTCTGTCACATATACTGTAAGTAAAAGTAACAAAGATAACTCAATAGTAACCATTTTTCAAATTAAAAAAAATTTTTAAATTTATGCTGTACTTCACTATAACACTTGTATGCTTCTTAGTATTCAATATAAGCTTTAAAACATATTTAGAATTCCCTAGTTTTAGTGATGCATCAGTACTGTCTAGGTACAATTATATTTCAAATTTTTCAGACAGGGAAACTACCATAATCTAGGCATATCATACTTTAGTTTAAGCACCTTGGCAATATTTTAATCCCTATATGAGCCCATTATCTGGAAATGAAACTATTTCCCATTCTATAGCCATCAGTTACATCTTCTTATCTAAACCACTTTTTTCAAAATTTCGTGTCATTCATGGGTCTCAGAAGGGTCTAGACAAGGATGTAAATGACTGGCTGGCTCAGTGCAAATTTAACATCTCTACTGCTTCTTAATCTTTCTTTGTGTTTTGTGACCTTGACACTTTTGAAAAGTACAGGTCAGATATTATGTAAAACATATCCAAATTTGGATTTACCTGATCTTTTCCCATGATTAGATTGAGGTTATGAATTTTTTGTAAAAATACCATAGGTAAAATGTGTGCTTCTCAGTAAATCTATCAAAAAACATGTTGTTTTTCTTTTTACCGGTGATGTTCAATTGTTGTAGTTATTCCACTTTGGATTCAACCCATTTCCTGGTTGGTTTTTTCTAATTTACATATAGTAAAAAAAAAATCACTGTTTGTGGTATATAGTCCTACTGTTTTTGGTAAATTTGTAGATTCATCATCACCACAGTCATAATTCACAACATTTTTATCATCACTATCTCTCATTCTCCCTCTCTGCATTCAATCTCTCTACACATCTCACCTTGCCTAACTGCTTTCAGTTCCTATAGTTTTGCTTTAATAAAATATACTTAAGATTCATTCTTGTTTCTGTGTGACTCAACTTTGACCCACTGTGTTGCCAAATAGTATTCCATTGTATAGATCTAACATAGTTGGTGTACCCATTCATCAGTTAAAGAACATCTTTTTTTGTTTTTGGTATTGTGAATAAAACTGCAGTAAAAATTGGCATACAGATTTAGGTCCTTTTATAAGAATGTCCAATTTTTCTAACATCATGGAATTGCCTTTGTACTTTCCTAAAAAGTCAATTGACTCTATTTGTGTGGGCTTATTTCTGGACTTCTTTACTATTGATCATTGTGTCTATCTTTTGGCCAATACCACATTGAACCACATTATCTTTATTACCATTTTTTTATAGTAAGTCTTGCCACTGGGTAGTGTGAGTCTTTAACTCTGTTTTTCTTTTTAAAAATTATTTTGGCTATTCTAGCTCCTTTGTGTTTCTGTACACATTTAAAAATTAGCTTGCCAATATCTACCCTCCCTCCCAAAGCAAACAACTCAGGCTACTTGGATTTCATTGAAATTGCAATAAATCTATAGATCAATTTTCAATCTTCATAACCTTTCTTTATAATATCATCCAACATTATAATACAATATCATAAATATTAAAGTATTTAGTTGCTGTAAGATTACGATATACTTGCAATATAATTCACACTTGTAATTACAATTTTACAATTATAATTACAGTATAATTTTTCAATACAATATTATAATACTGTGTGTTCTAGTTCATGAACAGATGTATTTCTTCATTTATTTAGGTTTTTTGGGGGGATACTATTATAAATGTGTAAAAAATAATTCAAATTCTAATTATTTATTGCTACTATACAGAAATACATTAATTTTGTATATTAATATTATGTTTTGTGACTTAAATAAACTCTTATTCTTGTAGGTTTTACATATAAGAGTCTATGGATTCTTTTTTTTTTTTTTAAAGTGAGAAGGCAGGATTTATTGAGAGGACAGAGTAGCTTCCACAGTGGGAGGGGACCTGAAGGAGTTACCTCTGAATTCTTTATGTACAGTCATGTTGTCTGTGAAAAGAAACAACTTTATTTCTTCCTTCACCATTTGATTGCCTTTTATTTCTTTTTTCTTGTTTTACTGCACTAACTAGCACTTCTAATACAAAGTTCCACAGAAGTGGCAACAAAGAACATCCTTGCTCTGCTCTCTATCTTAGTGAAGGGGAAACATTTCATCTTTTCCCATCAAATATAATGTTGACTATAGATTCTTGTAGATTCCATTTATCAAATTTAGGAATTTCCCAGGCCGGGCACTGGGGCTCATGCCTATTATTGCAAACTTTGGGAGGCTGAGGTGAGAGGATTGCCTGAGTCCAAAAAAGTTAGCTGGGTGTGGTGGCACATGTCTGTAAGCCCAGCTACTTGGAAGGTTGTGGTAGAAGGATCACCTGAGTCCAGCAGGTTAAGGCTGCAGTGGCCATGAGCATGCCACTATTAATCCAGTCTGGGTGACAGAGTGAGATTCCGACTCAAAAAAAAGGAAATTTCCTTCTACTTTGTCAATGCTTTTCTTATATTTATTGAGATGATCATAGGTCTTTTCTTCTTTGTTTTGCTAATGTGGTGAATTACATAGATTGATTTTTTTAAATGTTAAATATGTCTTGTATTCCTGGGATAAACTTGCTTGGTTCATATTTATTATCCTTTTCATATGTTGCTGCTTCTAATTTCCTAACATTTTGTTGACTATTTTGCATGTATATTTATGAGGTATATTCCTTTATAGTTCTCTTTTTATTATAATGATTTGGTCTGGTTTTGATATTAGGAAGAGATCTGACATGTAATTTTGACAACATGTAACTGTTCTGTTAAGACTATGTGATTGGCACAGTGGAGAAAGCAGAGACAAAGGAAGGAGTCGTCGATTTTACATTTCTGGAATGAGAGTAAGCTATTTCAGAAAATTCTAAAGGGATGTACACTGAACTGCATTTTGAAAGACAGTGCTTGAGGGTATACATCAGGTCAGGGTATTTAAGAAAGAAAGAACTGGAAGGCCAACTGAAAGGATGTGGAAAATATTTCAAAATACCAGGTGATAGCATCTGCAAGTCGATCAGGGGACAGGTGAATTGGAGCAGGCTGCATTGGAAGGGGACATAGCGTAATCATACCCTTGCTATAGTTTCTGCGTTAGGCTCTCCTCAAGTTCTATCATCCTCAATCTTGGTTTCCCACCCCCCCTTTTATCCTAATGTCTTCTCCTTTCATTCTGTACTGCCACATTCTTCCCTGCTATCCCCATTCATTTCTAAACCTGGGTTGATTTGGAGCCAAATTATGCTCCTAGGAATTATATTATTGGTTCATATTGCTATGATATGATCCTAGTTGTGGTCAAGGTTTATTTTGATACACTGGACAAAGCAAGGTCTTCTGAGCTTTGGTATTTACAGATGTGAAAAAAAAAGCAGGAAAAAACCCCCTATATTTAAACCCCTGGAAAAGGAACAAATACTTGCTACCTCACTCAAGTACTATGTAGCATGACTTATGGGATACTGTTACCTAATGAAGCCTGAAGTCATTCAAAATATTGCATGCTCATAATAATTCAGATATAGTGCTTGTTTGTGGTAGTGTTGCAGGAGGAGCAGCTCCCAGAGAAAAGAGAACTACTGCAATCTTCAGTATCTCCTAGTCATGCATTGATTGCTGGGTTGCTGTTCTAGGACTTCAATTTCAGGTCTCTTCCCTCCCCAATCCCCCTTCCATCCAAATGATTTGTTCCTATTATTTTATTTCTTTTAACTTATTTATGCCTCACTTTTCTTTAATTTCAGTTATCGCGTCAGGAGGATAATTTGCTTATTAACTTGTGAAAACTCAAATTTGTTATGCTTTATTCTTTCACTTAATGGGATTTTCACTTGCTGTTTATGCAAGTTATTGTGACATCATGGCATCCCAAAACTTGTATTTGAAGTTGGATATAGTCTGATTTCCTATAAATACAAATAGCCCCTCATTTATTACATTTTCTTTATAGAAAACAAGGGTAAAACATATTTTCTCTTTGCAACATCAGTAAGCACAAAACATTATCAGTTCTCTATTCACACAAGGTCTTTAAACATGGCAGTGTCTTCTGACTTAAGTTCTAAGACCACCACATCCATGTTTTAACTGAATGTTAGCATTTCCCTGGGGATATCTCCTTTCTGGGGTTGGCTTCAGTGGCAGCAGCTCTTCTCATGTCCTGCATAGTTGTAGACTGGCATGTAGACGTGGCTGCAAGCAAGCTGTATACTCCTAGTCGGAGGCCCATGACCCAGCTCACAGTATCGTATGCCCAGAAGCCCTTCCTCTTGCCTTCTGACACCCTGTACTGCACTCCGTCTCTTCTTGCCCCTGATATCAGCACCTCTAGATCATTATTCACTCCACGTCCACTCCATCCAGCTGTCTGTGCTAACTCTGCACAGTAGACACCCAGTGGGTGTTTGTGGAATACTCGCCAAAAGCAGAAGAGATGGATGTTCTAGTAGAGGGCGAATCCAAACGTACTTTAGATTTTAGGCTGTGAAGTTGGTTGTTCAAGTTCAGGACACAACCAAAGTGCCAAAATATCTTCCCTTAAGACATTCATTATTTCACTTCCCTCGGGGTCTTCTCCAAAATGTCTTATTCTCAGTGAAGTCTTCCTGACTGCTCCATTTCAAACTGCTCCATTTCTAGAACTTCTTGTTTCTAGATAAAAAATGTCCCATTAACTTTTTTTAGTACTTATCTGATATACCATATTAATTAATCAAATAATCTGTTTATCTTCTTATTTATTTAATGTTAAATAAATAACAACAATATGGTCAAAGGCTGCTGTCTCTTCAATTGTTCTGTTCCCAGAGTTCAGAACTGTGTTTAACACATGCATGAAGGACATTTAACAAATATATTTTGAATGAATAAATGGATGGATGGGAGAGAAAAGCCATTCTCTCTTCCTTCTGTCTGCTTTATCCTTTTCTCCCTAGAATGACTCTTTTTTGCTTGTTTTCTTTTTTAGAGTTGGGGGTCTCACTCTCTCCCAGGCTTGAGTGCAGTGGCACAATCACAGCTCACTGGGTTCAGACAATACTTCTACCTCAGCCTCCCGAGTAGTTGGGACTACAGGTGTACACCACCATGCCCAGCTAATTTTAAAAATTTTTTGTGGAGATGAGATCTTGCTATATTGCCTAGGCTGGGTAGACTGGCTTTTTCTGTGACCCTATTCCACACACAGAATCAGTTTTTCTACAGCTTTCCAGTTCCCAAGTCTTAGTTCTAATCACATTTAGAGGCTGAGTTGCAGTTTCTCAGTCTCAATCTCAAATTCCCAGGGGAGAAAATAAAATGGACACTGCTTGCATCATATGTATGTCTTGGTCCAGTCTCATGGTCAAAGAATCAGGAATACAAATCATACATTCACTATGGCCAGGATCCACTTTTCTGGGGGGAGGTAATTTCAAAATAAAATAATTATGTGTTGAGTGGGCACCAGTTACCCACAGTAGCTCAAGGGGCTTGATGAATATTTTCCAAATCACTCAAACCTTCCCAAATATATTTTAAATGGATTCTCTCTCTCTCTCTCTCTGTCTCTCTCATACACACACACACACACACACACACACACACACACACACACACACTATTCATCTTTGCATCCTTAGCACCTAGCAAAGTTCCCAGTAGTAGACTTCATGGTTTGAATTATCCTTGTGCATTACCTAATGGTTTCTGGTGTTTAGTAATGCCTTTGTTCTATTGATGATAATAGATAAAAATGGTACAAATGGGAAACTTTGGCTGATAATGATGTCGCGAAAGAGAAATATAAGTCAAGGCATTAATGGATAAATAATTTTAAAGAGGTGGTAATAGTGGGAGGATTTAGGATTGAATTTATGCAAGAGCAATCCTTTATGAAAATGTACAGGTGTACTTGGAAGCTAATGTTTTCGATGCAAGGGCTTGACTACAGGATAATAGCTTACAAGTTGTCCCTTGCTGTTTGGTAATGTTAATGGCAGGAAGTGAGTAATGATTTATAAAGTGATGTTGGAGCTGTAGTTAACGAGTCTCCCTGACCATAGTGCACCCTGCAGGAGGAAGCAGCATTGCCGCTCACAGAGGAGGGAAGGGGCTTTTCTTCATTGTTCCTGCCTCATACATTGTTCACTTTCTAAACTGCCTCCCCCTCTTCCTTTTTTTCTGACAATAAGGAGCCTAAGGATGACCTCTGAGGGGGCCTTGAGAGCAGGTTGTCAGATATAATGCCGGATGCTCAGCGGGCTTTGTGGCTCACTCTTGTAATTTCGGCACTTTGGGAGGTCCAGGTGGGAGGATTGCTTGAGTCCAGGAGCTTGAGGCCAGCCTGGGCAAAATAATGAGACCTTGTCTCTACAAAAACTCAAACATGTAGCCAAGCTTGATGGCGTGGTTAGTGAGCCTGTATACACAGCTTCTCAGGAGGCTGAGGCGGAAGGATCATCTGAGCCCAGAAGGTCAAGGTGGTGGTGAGCCATGCAGGTGGCACTGCACTTCAGCCTGGACAACAGAGTGAGACCCTGACTCAAAAATTAAAAAAAAAAAAAATGCAGGATGCTCAGTTACATTTGAATTTTGTGTAAAGAGTAAATAAATTTTTTAGTATAATTATGTTCCAAATATTGCATGGGATAAATATATATGGGGAATTGTTCTTGTTTATCTGACATTCAAACTTAACTGAGTGTCTTTATTTACTAACTCTAGTAACTTTACTTACCGCCCACATTGCTTTCTAAAAGGTTACTAAGTAATGGACATGTAAGACTTTTAACTCATTCTTAGCATTGGGGGGTGAAGAGGGGGCGATGACAATGCAGTGACAGACTTGCCAAAGAACAGAGGCTTAAAATCAAGCTGTTAGAAACACTCTGTTGTTATTAAATACTCTGAGTTGATGTTTGATGGTTTAAAAGAGTGACACTATGTGCCTGTGTTGGGAATGTGTGGACTATGACAACAATTTTTCGTTCTATATTTAGGAGATAAAACTTGGTAAATCACAGAATGAGCCAGCTAGAAGAAATTAGAGATTTAGAGTCTGTCTCCCTCATTTTACAGAAAAAGGAATTGAAATAACAGTTATAATAGTCTTGGAATCAGACCTGAAAAATCTATGCTATATCAGTTAATAATTTGGGGAAATGGGTGAATGATTTATCTGAGCTTTAGTTTTCTATTTCCAGTACAGTGCAGATAGAAATATTTACCTTATAGAATTCTAGTGAGGACTAAATGGGTCAACGTAACTCCCACAGAACTGCTGTCCAGGATGTCAATGTACATTGTCGCCAATGTACATTGTCCTTTCTTTCTTTTTTTTTTTAGTTGGAGTCTCACTCTGTCGCCCAGACTGGAGCGCAGTGGCCGCTCCCGGCCACCACAGCCTCGACCTGCTGGGCTCCAGCGATCCTTCTGCCTCAGTCTTCCAAGTAGCCGGAATTACAGGCATGCGCTACCACACCTGGCTGATATTTTGATTTTTGTAGAGATGAGGTATCGCTGCCCAGGCGGGTCTCCAACCCGCGGGCTCAGGCAATTCACTCACCTCAGCCTCCCAAAGGCGGGATTACAGGCTGAGCCATCGAGCCCGGCAACATTGTCCTTTCAACAGCTGGCCAACATGTGGCCTGATGTGTCCCCTCACACCACCCATCTTGGCCCAACTTGATTGTTAGAAGATGATAATTTGCATCATCATTGGTCTCTGTTTATCACCAAAGTTGGGTAAAGAGCGTTTGATCTCTGTGGGATATATCGTAAGCTTTAACATTGACTCTATTAGCAAAAAAATAAAAAATAAAAAAATGTGGGGAAGGAGACATGAAATAAACATACACATCTAAAACACACACAAAAAAATCCACAAACAAAACAAACAGAAAACCCATCGAAAACCTCCAGAGTGGCTCTTTCTCTGAGATAGGAAAAGTGTGGTTTACTCTGGGAGTTCTCCCTAAGTTCTCTGGGTACCTTTTGTGAAGCAGGGGTCTCCTTTGTTGACATTTCTTTCTAACTCCCAAACCTGTATTTTGTCCAACTGAGATACTTGTTTATCCTATTGTGCCAGTTATTTTTCCCCCAAATGCTCATTTTCACATCCTCTAAAACCTTGGTTCTCAAAATAGGTCTCTGAGCCAGAAGCAACACCTCTTGGGAATCTTTTACCAAAGCAAATTCTGGAAGACCAACCCAGATGTCCTGAATCTGAAACTCTGGATGTTGGACCCAATAATCTGTGTTTTCTCAACTCTTCTGGTGATGCTGATGCTGGCTAAAGTCTGCGAAACCCAGCCCTAGAGATTTACCTTCCAACCCTCAGCTCTGTCTGCATCTTGTTGATCTGGTAGCAATGAGGTTAAACCTGTCTGCACCTTTGCCCACCATATCTAGTTACACTTTGTGGACACTCAGTAATTATTTTAATTTCTTCTTCTTCTTTTTTTCCCCAAGAGACAGGATCCTGTTACCCAGGCTAAAGTGCAGTGGCTTAGTTACAGCTCACTGCAGCCTGAAACTTCTGGGTCCAAGCTATCTTCCCACCTCAGTCAAGTAGTACCAACCTGAGTAGCTGGGATTACAGGTGCATGCCACCACACCTGGTTAATTTTTAAATTTTTTGTAGAGATGGGGGGGTCTTTCTTTGCTACCCAGGCTGGTCTCAAACTCTTGGCCTCGAGCAATCCTACTGCCTGCCTCGGCCTCTCAAAGCACTGGATGCTCAGTAATTATTAAATAACAGTATGGGAAGGAGGGACATTTACATTCATTAAATACTGTTCTAAACTACACCTGGAATTTAATTGATAGAAGTATGACTAAGTGACGACAGAGCGAGGTCAACATTGTTGAAAGAAAGACTTACCGCTACTCACAGTCCCCCAAGAAACGAGAGACATGGCATGCCACGCAGGGTAGGGGGGAAGCATCAGTTTCAGCCAGGAGATAGAAGCAGGAGTGGGGGGAGAGTAAAGACTAAGGCCTCTGTTGGGATATCTGCAGGAAGGGCAAGGCAGGGCAGGGCACAGACCTTCTGGTGAGCTAATTTAATAATTCTAGGAGGCTTTGGGGAAAGAGAGGGTCTCTCTAGTTGCTTGGTACCTGCACCTAGGATGATTAGGGCAGGAGAAATATTGGCTTGGTGTGTGAGAGTTAGACAAGGAAGTAGTTGAGGCTGTAGATCCAGGGTTGGTTGGTATGCTCTGGAGCCCTTTGTTCCCTATAAGAAGTATCACTCCCTGGCCAGCAAGCTTTTTAAAAAATCATCACAAAAGAGCAGGAGACAGCTCACAGAATGGGAAAAAAATATTTGCTAACTGTATATATGACAAAGGCCTAACATCTAGGATCTACAAGGAACTCAAATGCTCTGAAAGGAAACAAACAAACACGCCAAACAGCCCTTTTAAAAAATGGGCAAAAGACACGAATAGACACTTCTCAGAAGAAGACATACGGGTAGCCAACAAACATACAAAATGCTCAGCCTCACTCATCATCAGAGAAATGCAAATCAAAACCACATTGAGATACCACCTAACCCCAGTAAGAATGGCCATCATTAATAAAACAAACAACAACAGGTGCTGTCGAGGATGTGGAGAAAAAGGAACGCTTCTACACTGCTGGTGGAATGCAAACTAGTGCGCGCTCTTTGGAAGACAGTGTGGCGATTTCTGAAAGAACTAGAAATTGACCTTCCATATGACCCAGCAATTCCCCTATTGGGAATATACCCAGAGGAACTCCAATCATTCTACAAAAAAGATACCTGCACACGTATGTTTGCT
>NW_007245998.1:224873-228222 GCF_000164805.1 Carlito syrichta
ATGCAGCCATAAAGAAGGACCAATATATGGACTTTGCAGCAACTTGGATGGATTTGGAGTTGATCATACTCAGTGATCTATCGCAGAAACAAAGAATGGAGTACCATATATTCTCACTCATAAGCGGACCTTGAACAGTTTAATACTATAAGAAAGCATTTGGCAGTAATAGGAAACTGTGAAGGGAGGGGGGGTGGGATAGACAGTTGAGGGAAACTGCTAGGGGAGGGAGGGAACATACCTCATCAACAAGGGTACCTGCATAACCAATGTTTGTATACCTAACCCTGAATTGTGCCCTACATCTTTATAATAATAATAATATAATAATAAAAAACCAAAACAAAACATCATCAAATACAGATAATTTTAAAAAATGGTTAAAACAAGTATGTGTCAGAGATTATGCAGGACACTTTATATACATTATCTCACATGCTCATAGCAGCCCTAGGCAGTTGGCATTGTCCCACCATTTAATAGATAACTGAAGTTCAGAGAGGTCAAGTAATTTGTCTAAATGTTCAGAGAGGTCAAGTAATTGGTCTAAGCAGACACAACTGCAAGTGGTAGAGTAGAAATTTAAGCTGTTTTGACTTTGTTTATGAGTTGAGGTCTCACTCTGTTGCCCAGGCTGGCACACTTACGCTGGTACCATTATGGTTCACCATAGCCTTTACCTCCTAGGCTCAGGTGATCCTCCCACCTCAGCCTCCCTAGTAGCTGGGACTGTAGGTGTTCACCAACATTCCAGGCTAATTTATTTATTTGTTTGTTTGTTTGCTTATCTGTTTATTTATTTATTTAATTTTGTAAAGATGGAGTCTCACTATGTTGCCCCGCCTGGTCTCAAACTCTTGAGCTCAAGTGATCCTCTTGTCTCGGACTCCCAAATTGCTGGGATTTATAGGCGTGAGCCACCTCACCCTGCCTAGTCTGACTGTAAAAGCTCTTTCAAATTAATAAAGGTATGTAACAGGGTCTAGCTTTCTCCTAGGAACGACAGTCTATGAAACTGGGAGGATCAAAGATTAGCGATGACTGGGGAGGACTGAACTGGAAAGTTTCTCAAGCTTGTTAGAGTTGAGGGAACTAGGGCTGGAAGGGGGGCAGCTATTAGGGGAGCCAGCTGCCAGCGATTCTGCATTCACACTCTAGGGTGGGGAGGGATGGGCTATCCAGACGCACATTTCTCACAGCCAAGTTTAAAACAATTTAAACGGAGCAAAGTATTCAATTAGAGATGCTTGAGGAAACCAAGCACGTATCATCTGTGTCAGCAGCAAAGGAGAAGAAAATATTTAGGCTTTGCAAGCTGTGACCACTTCAACACTGTGTGATGATGTCGCTTCACGGAAGAGCAAAAGAATACATCGAATACCTTAGAGAGATTAATTTCCCTAGGAAAAAAAATAAAACAAAGGAAGATCCTCTGATTACATTTAAATATTTCCTTGCCAGTGCTTAGGGGAATTCTAACATTCCTCCTCGCAAAGGAAAGCTTTTGTGCCTGGGAAAAAGGTGATTAGGGCACCAGGCCTGGGAGGCTAGAGGCGCCTTTGGAGGGGGAAGGGGAGGAAGGGGTGTTTCAATAGCAGCACAGGTGCAACAGTTTGGAGTGAGTGATGGCCTTACACATGACCCTGGCACAGAGCAGAGGAAACCCAAGGAGAAGATTAATTGAATTATAGCTATAGTATGTATGCATTTTGTTTCTTTGCAGAGTCTAAGTGGATGGTGTGGCAGGCTGACCAGCTGGGGTAAGGTCAGAATATTGAGGAAATGACAGGGCACGTAGATGAACAATTTTCCGGATAAGGAACAAAATCCTGCTCCTGTTTGTTTTTGGATAGAGCATTTTTGGAATCTGAAAGGGCCCAGTTTATAATCTCTTCTATCTAAGAGCAATCTAATTATTTTTGATGTCAGGATAGGACGAGTACTTAAAGATTTTACTTTAAAACAATGGAAGGGAAATTGGGATAAGGAGTAAAACATTTGCTTTATAACCCAATTTCTCTTTCCAAGAGAATTGACAGATTTTTTTCCCCTTAGAGCACTGAAAATATAATTTAAGTTTTAAGAAAAATTATTATCTGCATAACTTTAATATAGCAGTATATGCTGTTAAATATTTTCTTTGTGAATATGTTATTCATGCAAAGTTTTCTAATATCAATATGATTTCACATTTGCTTATAATGTTAATCAAATTAATTGAGGACTGTGATCAAGTTGAATTCAAATATTTGCCTAACCTTTCAAAAGCGTTAGGCTATTTATAGGAAATTAAAAGTTTAACTTATCCAATTGTACAGTCTTTTATTTAGGTATTTAATTATCTATATAATTATACTGATGTAATATCTTGTGTCCATGTTTCTCCTGGATTTGTTTACTTATTTTGAGCCAAGGACTCACTCTGCCACCCAGGCTGGAGTGCAGTGGAGCAATCACAGCTCACTGCAGCCTCGATTTCCTGGACTCAGGTGATCCTTCCGCCTCTACCTTCCCAGTAACTGGGACTATCAGTGTGCGTCCCCATGCCTGGTTAAGTTTTTGACTTTTTTGTAGAGACAGGGTGTCACTATGCTGCCCATGCTGGTTTTGAACTCCTGGGCTCAAGCCGTCCTCCTGCCTTGGCCTCCCAAAGTGTTGGCATTACAAGTGTGAGCCACTCCACTCAGCCTCCTCTGTTGTTTTAATACGTACTTTAATGTTTCCTCCAATATCCCTATGGATAGCTTGGCAGGAAACAACCTCATATTATTTAAAGGCCTAGCAAATAATGTTTCTAATCCAGAAAATGAATATTAAGTCTCAAAAGAAGTAGGAGAGGTACTATGGAGTTAGCACAAGAAATAAACATATTAAATGGGCAGGAACATAGATAGTTTTAAAAATCATGAAAGTTTGAATACAACAGACTTGAATTCAAATTCAGACTCCATATCTTCCTACTACTAAACTGGGCAACTAACCACTATAGTGTAACCAAGCTAAATAATTTTTAAAATATCTTTATTTTTTCCTCTTTATTTTATTATTGAGATGTGGGGTAGAAGTCAGGATTAGGTACATGAGTTATCTATGTGTCGGTGAAGTTTGGGCCTCCAACTGGTTCTCACTTCCCGGTTTAGGATCAGGTACCCTTTGTGATGCCATGTGCCCTCCCCCCGCCTCCCTCCGCTAGCAGTGCCCCACGGCTGCCGGTCCCTCCCTTGCAGCATTGTGACAATGTTCAGGACCCACTTATGAGTGAGAACATGTACCTATACACAATGTAGTATTATGCAGTCAAGCTACATAATCTTTTTTTTTTTTTTTTTTGAGTTGGAGTCTCACTCTG
>NW_007245998.1:228242-236608 GCF_000164805.1 Carlito syrichta
GATGAGGTCTCGCCTGCCCAGGCGGGTCTCGAACCCGCGGCCTCAGGCAATCCACTCACCTCAGCCTCCCAAAGGCGTGGGATTACAGGCTGAGCCACCGAGCCCGGCTCAAGCTACATAATCTTAAACACCATTTTGAACATCATTTTAACTGCTCTGAGATCTGGCTCAGCTGTGTCTAATACCACCTCGATCTGTCTTCTGGGAGTCACTTTCACCCACAAGTTTCTCCCTGCACCTTCTTGCGACCTCGTTCATGGTTGCGAATGCTGTGGCGTAGTGAGATCTTGTTAGCCAGCTTCAACGGCATCCTGCTCTTCACCACTAAGTGAAGTCTAGAGAAACTTGCAAAGTACCGGATTGGTTTCACAGGGACTTCGATGACCCACATTCAGGCACCACAGGAAGCCCTGTATTGCTTCCTTAACAGAGTGATGGTGAGGAGCCAATAAAATAAGTAAAAAACCACTTATAAAGTATAAAGTGCTGGACCAACGTTCATTAAATCCTTGTACCTTTATTCTCACAGCCCTACATACTTTGTCTTTCCTTTCAAAAAGCTTAAATTACCTTGTGTCTTTTACTTCATTTAGTCACACCAAATCCCTTTAAAGTAAAGAGCTAATTGCTTGGTTTAATAAACTTCTCCCTTCTGACAGTCTATTAGCTGTTTTGTCCTTTATAAGTTGTGCAGAGTGACAGCAGGATTGGCTTTGAAGCCTTCCAGGGTTTTCCACTTAAAGTCTTTCCCGGGGAGCTTTACATCAAAAGTATGAAGGACAGAATCTCAAAGGCATCACACTTTGGCAAAGTTTTCGAGGAAATAAAAACAAAATTAATAATGAATTTGTTTTCTGAGCAATATATTTCTTAGCTTCATACAGGCCACTGAATTCTAAAGTAGTAACTGCACAAAGGGATTCTCTCCCTTCTTGTGTCAGACCATGCTCCGAAGACTCCCCTGGACTATACGTTGAAATTATCTTGCAACTTAGGACACATTGCTTGGAGAAACTACTTACCTGCTCTGAATAGCATTATGTTTTATTTTTACCGTAACCATACTATTGCTGTATTGTACTATAATAATGCTACCAGTGATTTTATTTTCCCACTAGAACCTTACGTGCTTTAATTCATTGCTGTCCTCGACTGGACTTTAAATTCTTTGACGATAAACTGTATTTGTCTATTTCTTAGTTTCATCTCCTATCCCTGCTCAGCACAGTGCTTGGCATAGTGTGGACCAGCAGACATTTGCTGAGAAGCTGAATGAATACATGCTTTTATTAACAGTATACATAGAAACCGGATGGTACTCAGATTGAGAGCATTTGTTGGATCTGCACCTCTTAGAATTCTGAGCTCCACTTTTTGTTCCTCTCAACATGTGTAGTATGCAGACCCCAGGTTGAGTTATGAAATCCAGTACCGGAGATCTCATCGTCATAGCAGAGCTGGTGGTACTGAAGGCATCATATGTGTTGGAAACATCCTGTAACTATGGGTCCTCTCTTGACTGTGAGTTTATCTGCAGCAGAATGTAAGTAGAGTAGGATCTCACTAAATCTCCAAACTCATATTTCTTCAGAGAGGATCCTGTGTAATGTGGGAGAGTAGGAACGGGGTGTGGGGGGAATGATGATTCGGGGTGGAAAAATGAGAACCGGAATTATCATAATACTATAAGAAAGGGATTGGCAGTAGTGGGAAACTGCCAGGGGAGGAGGGGTGGGATTGGCAGTTGAGGGAAACTGCCAGGAGAGGGGGGTGGCACATCTCATTAACAATGAATATTTGTATACCTAACCCTGAATTGTACCCAACATCTTTAAAATAAAAAAATAAATAAAATAAAATAAAAGAGAAACAGAAGTAAAGGCAACATAAAAAGAACCCTGGAAAAGAGATCCTTGACTTGTATTGGGTGTGTGAGAGGAGAAAAATTATAAACTTTTAGGCCACAAAAGTCAGGGATCAGGGTTATTGATGAGTAGTGTAATTGACAACATATACTTACTTTTTTTTAATCTTTGAGAACAAATAACATCTCACAGTTAGTCATCATAAAAATCTTTTATTATTTTGATGAAACAAATCTGTTGAATTATAGAGTCACAAAATTGTTGAGATAAAAGGAAAGTTTGAGAACACCTAATTTGGTTTTTTAATTTTACTGTTGAGGAAGCAAAGACTTTTCCAAAGATTCTTATGGGCCTTATTTCTATTTTGCCTTCCATATTTATTTGGTAATTGTGTGGAATGCTTGGTATTATGGTGAGATTGGTTACAGTAAGGAATTAACACATAGTCGATGGTGATAATTAACACATGGAACTGGACTAAGACAATTGATGATAGGGTAAGCAGTCATTTTACTTCCTTTCCAGAAACAGTAAGCAGCTTATATAGTACCTTTTTGTGAGAACCATTAAGAACCTCTCTTATAGGGCCAGGCCCAGTGGCTCAAGTCTGTAATCCCAGCACTCTGGAAGGCTGAGGCGAGAGGATTGCCTGAGCCCAGGGGTTCGAGACCAGCCTGGGCAAGTGTGAGACAGTGTCTCTACAATAAATCAAGAAAAATTAGATGGATGTGGTAGGTCATGCCTGTAGTTCTAGCTACTTAGAAGGCTGAGGTGGAAGGATCACCTGAGCCCAGCAGGTCAAGGCTGCGGTGGCTGTGAGCGTGCCATAGCACTTTAGCCTGGGTGACAGAGTGAGATTCCAATTCAAAAAAAAAGAGAACCTCTCTTATAAAACAGATTATTTTACTGAGAAGAGTAGATTGGATATCTGAAGAACAGAACTAATTTTTGATTTTTGTGCCAACTGCCCAAGATGTCTCAAGTCATTTTCCCCAATACTATTTTATTCTCAATATAATCTGCATTTGGAGGGAATGTTCTTTGAAAATTCTAGATGTTACATATATAAGAATTATTCTGCTGCGTGCTTCCCTGTTTCCAGCAGCCATCTTTCAAAACATATCTCTCTAAAAATGATAGCATATTACGCTTTTGTAAACTGATTAGAGTCACCACAATTGCCCCCAACACAGTTGTCTTCAATCAACAATGGCACTTAGAAGCCTACATTTATTTCACTGATGGCTAGAGCAAAGCATTAGCTCTTCTTATCAAAGGACTTCTGTCCACATCGTATAAAATTCTAGGCATCATCTCTGTGATATATTCATAGTGAATCAGGGATAGATTTCATAGAATTTCTGTTCATGTCCATGAGGATTAAGAATGTAAATTGATGCTAACTGCATGACTGACATCTAGTGGATATATGCCAGTGGTGCTGTTCATAACCAGGATCCCCCCACCTTTTGGCAAGCATGATATAACAGTCTGTCAGAGTATCATCTATGTGGGAAAAAAAATCACACTGGAAGAAATCATTGTCTTAAATACAACATTATATTACTAGATATTAGTAAAATGATACGAATGGAAATCTGTAAATAAAGAATATTCATCTTATAGAGATTTGAAAGTATGAACAATAGGTTGGAGTAATAAAAGACCAAATATAAAATTTTAAGTTTATTTAGTTTGTTGGAAATGACTTAAATACATTAACATGATAGTAAAAGCTTATGGACTATACAAATATCCATGCAGAATTGAAATGCTTATTATTATTTCTTTCTATTGAAATCTCTTTTGACATTAGGTTACATGTTTGAGAGATATACTGAAAAGATCTATTCTCCTTGTTTTGATATAAATAATTACTTGGAATTATAGTAAAGATTTTAAAACTGTGTTACTGTTTTAAAATCAAGTATTATAGTCAACAATTAGAATAAGCTTTAAATTATTTGTTTATTTTGCTTATTAGAAAATTGCATTTATTACGATCAAAAATAGACAAAAGAGTTCATCATGCCAATAAGAAAATTTAAGCACAAAATGTTTTAGAAAAAATCAGCCAGGCTCGGTGACTCAGCCTGTAATCCCAGCACTTTGAGAGGCTGAAGTGAGTGGATTGCCTGAGCCCGCGGGTTCGAGACCCGCCTGGGCAACTTGGCGAGACCTCATCTCTACAACAAATCAAAAATTAGCCGGGTGTGGTAGCGCGCGCCTGTAGTTCCAGCTACTTGGAAGGCTGAGGCGGAAGGATCGCAGGAGCCCAGCAGATCGAGGCTGCGGTGGCCGAGGGCGGCCACTGCACTCCAGTCTGGGTGACAGAATGAGACTCCAACTCAACAACAACAACAAAAAAGCAAAAAAACTCAGCTGTTTTGTTATAACTGAGGTATTGAAATCCAGTTAATTATGGAAATATAATATAGATTAAAATGTCGAACTTTAAATTTTAGAAAAAAGTCTGGACACTTTTACTCAAGAAGTTACTAGAGGTAGAGAAATGATACACTGCACAATGTGATAATGCAGCAGTTTGTATGGGAGATTGCCATTTTTGGCCAAAGTAATTTTTAATTACCAGTAATAAAAGATATTTTAGCACGCAATCTTGTATCTTTTTAAAATTCATGTTTTCTTGCATTAGTTTTCTTCAGGAGAAATTACTTTTCTCTCTATTCTGTGCCTCTCTTTAAGTTATGTGAAGTTTCAAAACTAGAACGTTGTCTTAAAGGGCATGTTGTCAGTGAGAGCAGTGCAGGTGAATAAATTGCATTGTGTGGGACAATTCTGCAGGATAAGAGTGTTGAATGAGAAGGAAAGTCATGCTGTTCACAATTCAAGGCATGTGACTTGTGTGTCTCTTTATAGTTATCGGTGGATCAGATAGACTTGACTCTGATTCTTTAGCTCGTTATTTACTCTAGGAATGGTTACAGTAGAGTTGGCCATAGTGAACATTCTACCAGCAGATGTGAAGAGATGACAAAAGTCAATAGAAATTTTACAAGCAATTTCACACTGGCTGGGAAGAAAAAGTCTGCAAATTTGCTAACTGCATTTGTACTGAGAAAAGCCTCCTGTGATGATGTGAGAAAGCTGATTATTAGTACACTTAAATTATAGAGCCAGGTCATTATTCTTTCTTTACCATTTATTTATTATTTTAGAGATGTGGGGTACAATTCAGAATTAGGTATACAAATGGACACTGTACAAGTAAATGGTCTTTTTTTGGGCCTCCCTTTGGTCCCCACTTTGCCTGGTTTGAGATCAGGGACGCTTATTGATGTTATGTGCACCCCCCCCCCCCGGCAGTTTCTGGCTACTGCCTATCCCTTTCTTATAGTATTATGGTAAATGTTCAGGGTTTGCTTATGAGTGAGAACACATGGTACTCAGGTATTGTACTTTTTTTGAATTAAGGTATAATTTACACATAGTTGAAAAGTAGTGTTACAGTTAAATGAGTTTTTACAGATGTATACATCTGTGTAACCCACATCTCATATCAAGATTAAACATTTTTTGATCTCCCTAGAAAGTTCACTTATCTCTTCCCAGGCAAACTCTGCAGCATCCTGTGCTCCTTCCCTCCCCATATTCCCTCAGGAAACCTTTTTTTTTTGTTTTTTTTCACCATATGTTAGGTCTGCCTGTTCTAGAATTTAATATAAATGGAATCGTTGTGTATGTACTCTCTTAAGTTAGTTTTCTCCTCAGCATAGTGTGTGTGTGTGTTTTCTTTGTTTTTGTTTTTGAGTTGGGGACTCACTCTGCCACCCAGGCTAGAGTGCCATGGCACTATCACAGCTCATTTCAACCTTGACCTCCTGGGCTCAGATGTTCTTTCTGCCTCAGCCTCCCAAGCAGCTGGGAGTACGAGCACTTGTCACAAAGCCCAAGAAATTTTAAAATTTTTTTTGTAGAGACAAGGTCTTGCTATGTTGCCTAGGATGGTCTCAAACTCCTGGGCTCAAACAATCCTCCTGCGTTGGCCTCCCAAAGTGCTGGGATTACAGGTGTAGCCCACCATGCCCAGTCCTTGTCATAGTGTTTTTGATGTTCATCATACCTCTTATTTTGTGTGCATCAACCTTCTTACTGCTGGGTAATATTTCTTTTTCAGCAAGAGTGCTGTCCCCCCACCCCCAATGTCAACAGGTACTAGGCTATACTTTTCTGCAAAACACATAAATTAGTTTGGGAATTGTCACAACCCTGCCACACCACACACACACACACACACACACACACACACACACACACACACACCTGTTAAACTTAACAGAAGGACTTAACACCTGTCTACAATGTATCCTTCCCCCAGCTCCTCCTTAAATATATAGTCAAAGTACTGTGTTCATAAGTTATT
This sequence comes from Carlito syrichta, assembly GCF_000164805.1. Taxonomy (NCBI): domain Eukaryota; kingdom Metazoa; phylum Chordata; class Mammalia; order Primates; family Tarsiidae; genus Carlito; species Carlito syrichta. Next base: position 234,492 of record NW_007245998.1, read on the forward strand.
TGTATTAGTTACTTAAATTAGTTGTTGTCTTAAGTGTGATTATGTTACTCAACTGAAATATAGTTCAGTTAAATTTAATCATTTCTGTTGGAATTTAGTTTTTTTCTCTTTTTTCAACTCTTGTTTGATTATATAGATCCTTCACAGGCATATATCTTGTATACATCATAGGATTCGATTTTGCTTATAAGCCAATTGGAAATTTTTTAAATTAAATGAATCATATAATTTCACATATATTACTTCAATTGATACATGTCATTTCAACTTTTATATTGTAATTCCCATGTGCGTTTTGTACCACTTAGTGTATTTTATGTTGTCTTTATTTGTTGTACCTTATTTTCCATTAAAATTTTTCTTTTGCATTTAGAATTTTGTATTTTTGCTCTAGTGGTCAACTTTGTATTTATATTTTTACCATTTACTACAAAATCAGTCAGTTTTAAATGATATGTTTTGACTCACACCTGGTAACTATACAAGTGAGAAAGCCAATATTTTTTAGTTGCTTTATTTCTATTTGTGAGAATATATCCTCTTCAGCAACTCTATTTGGGGCCTCATCCTTGTTTTAGTCTTAATTCAAGTAAATATATGAAGTGCCTATCAGTCCTTTGCCACAGATTTCCCAGACATCTTTTGGTTGGATGCAGTTTATCCTGTAGTAGTTTTCTCATGAAAGAAATATATGTACAGTATTTCTGGAATCCTTTCATGTTCAAATAGTTTTCTGTACTCTTGATATTTGAAGGATATCTAAGTGGATATAAAATTCTTAGCTTGCACTTTCTATAAGTTTCTCAAAATTGCTGCTTGGCTCTTGCCTTGCTTTGTATGTTGTTTTTGAAAATGCCACTGCTCTTGTGAGCTGTTTCATCTTTTTTGCCTGGGTCCTGAGGATTTTTGTTTTAAATCTTTTTTGTTTTGCTTTTTGAGTTGGAGTCTCACTCCGTTGCCCAGGATAAGAGTGCAGTGGTTGCTCATGGCCATCCCAGTGTTGACCTGCTTGGCTCAGGCTATTAGTCTGTAGCTGGAACTACAGGCGTGTGCTACCATGCCCATCTACTTTTTTGATTTATTGTTAGAGATGAGGTCTTGCCAAGTTGCCCAGGCTGTTCTTGAACCTGTGGGCTCTGGCAATCCTCTCACCTCGGCCTGCCAAAGTGCTGTGATTATAAGCTTGAGCCACTGTGCCCAGCTTTTTTTTTTTTTTTTTTTAAATCTTTAAAGTTTAATTGTTCTTCTATATACCCCATAGTTGATAGTTCTGGGGCTTTTCCTAGGTATCTAGTGCACTTTTCCATGGTGTAGATTTACTTCTTTTATTTCTGGAAAGTTTTCTTTATCATTTCCTTCCTTCCTTCCTTTCTTCCCCCCTCCCTCCCGTCTTTTTTATGAGTCAGAATCTCACTCATCACCCAGGCTGGAGTGTAGTGGCATGACCATGGCTCACTGCAGCCTCCAACTCCTGGGCTCAAGTTATCCTCCTGTGTCAGCCTCCCAAGTACTGGGACTACAGGCACACATCACCAGGCCCAGCTAGGGTCTTTCTTGTTTGTTTGTTTGTTTGTAGAGAGGAGTCACCCTATGTTACCCAGGCTGACTCCAGCTCCTGGGCTCAAGCCATGCTCCTGCCTCCTTGTTCCCAAGTGCTGGGATTACCAGTGTGAGCCACTGTGCCCAACTGTTTTTAGTTTTTTTGTTTGTTTGTTTTTGAGTTGGAGTCTCACTCCGTCGCCCAGACTGGAGGGCAGCGGCTGCTCCCGGCCACCGCAGCCTCGACCTGCCGGGCTCCGGCGATCCTTCCGCCTCAGCCTTCCGAGTAGCCGGAATTACAGGCATGCGCCACCACGCCCGGCTGATTTTTGATTTATTGTAGAGATGAGGTCTCGCTGCCCAGGCGGGTCTCGAACCCGCGGGCTCAGGCCATCCACTCACCCCAGCCTCCCAAAGGCGCGGGATGACAGGCTGAGCCACCGAGCTTGTTTTTAGTTTTTAACATTAGCTTTCTCCCACCCTTTCTTCCTTCCGCCCTGCCCTCCTTTTTCCCTTTTCCCCTCCGTCCCCTCTTTCCCTTCCTCCCTTTTTCCCACCTCCCTCCCCCCTTCCCCCCC